>NC_077229.1:383388101-383480601 GCF_027887165.1 Monodelphis domestica | reverse complement strand
ACATGTTGAATCCATTCTTGAAGTATTTAAGAATGATATAGATCACTTTAAATGGTTTAAGTTACAATGGTGTCTAAAGGTGAAGGGGAAATGAATTTGACTCCTTTGAGTGATTTTCTGCTTTTAGCTATCTAGTACTTAGTCTAGAGTGATACTGTGGGGTTTTGTTTTACAAAAACCAGGTTTACACAGGTCTTGATACTACTTCGGGTAGACAAGATGCTCTCTGGTACCTTTATGATTTTCGCAGAATCATTAAGTAAGGGATAGTTGCCTCTCACATCAGTGAAGGAATTAAAATACAGCCATGGAGGTTGAGTTTTCCTGGCCTTTGGTAAGATGATTTGAAACCATGAGAAGGTACAGAAAGATATAATGATTCTGTTAGATAAAAGAAAACAAGGCAATATAAGCATTTAAATGGTCAGATTTAAAAGTTAATGAAGTATTCCGAAGCCAATAGAGTGAATACAAGTAGATAGCAATGTAGCTTTTGACAATTTGATTAAGAAAGAAATGAGGCAAGAGTTCCATTTGTGTAGTGAGGGGAAAAAAAGACAGAATGTCTGTAAATAATGCATATCCTTTTCAATTGTCCATTCCTTGAATTACTGCTCAAAGGGTATCATTAATCCCAATGACTTTTTATTAAGCATCTTCTTTGCACAGGAAGAGTCTGCTGTTGAGCCCTAGAGGAATGACACAAGTTTGGATAAATATGACCCTTGTCCTCTTGGAAATTCTAGTTTTAGGGGCAGCTATAGCTCATACCCAAATAACCATAAGACAATGTAAGGGCAGGTGCTCTGTGAGGCTTCAACAATAGCTAGAAATCTGGAGGGGTGAAGTGGAAAGCAGGAAGGTCTTGAGGTGCAATATAGAGATTCCCCGCCCTAGTGGAAAAGAATATTGTAACAGTCCAGCTGAATACTGTGGCTAAGGATAGAAAAAAAACTACAGCTGTGCATTTATGAGCAAGGAGTCCAGAGGTCTGACTCCTTCAACAGAGATGCTGAGCAATCTAACCCAGTCTGGCAGTATCCCAGTGTCAAAAAAAAAAAAAAGGTCTTTCTAGCAGCAGCTGCCCAAATGGATCAGCCAATGGTCAGTGGGAGAACAGCTAACCCTACACAACAACAGTCAAACATGGTGAGAAGCTTGAGACTCAGTCAAGAGGTGGTATGACCCAGCCTAGCAGAAGATTGACCCATCCAGTTGAGATGCCTCCTCATAAGGAGAAAGCCTCAGCTAAATAGCACATACAGAGTAGATACCAATGCCCTTTGAAAAACCAATCCAGTTGAGCAGTTAAGTTACCATCCATCACTGAAACTATGTACCATAATAAGTTTCATTAGGATCTTTTGGAGAAAGGAACACCAAAGTCTTGTCAGTTCCGCAGCTACGAGTTGTCTGCCCATGTGTGTTACCTATACATGTACTTTACTCTCACTGTACTTTAAATCATGGGCATTATTCCTCCCAAAGACTCCGTGTGTTTTTTTGGGAGAGAACTACCTGGATTAGACACAAAATTTTAAGTAACTTTTCTTGCCATACTACTTGATTATGCCTTTGCTAAAGAAATGAGTTTATTGGCTTGTTTTTAAGAGGAAGCACATCCTTAGGAATGCAAGAGCTAGTGTTAGGAAAGTATAAAAGTTAAAATCAATGTCAATAATAAAAATATTATATTTTAGGAGAAATTTTATTAATGATCATTAGAAATCGAGGAATAAAGAAGATATAAAATAAAGACCACATGCCTATGGCTGATCAGCCAGTTCAAACACCTACCTTACCACCACCAAGCTCGGGACAGGAAGTAAAGAGGTGGGACCCTCCACATCCCTGCCTAATATCCCCTGTCTACAGGAAGTATGTAACAACAGGAAGTGAGTGGGCTCTCAGGATATGTAGTTCTTTTTTAGGGTAACAGATTTTCAATTATACAATAGTCACCTGCATAGTTACCCCTAAAATACTGAGGAGAGTAGCAATTTACCCTTCTGGGATTCTATCTGCTAGTGTAGTTGTGAGTAGGCAAATAAGCTCAGAGAAGAGCAATAGAACAAATTAACATATGAGAACTAAGAACAAAGCTATATGAAGAAGAAAAGATAACGTAGATTTGCAGAATCAGAGAGGCTTCTTGGAAAAGGTTTGTTTTTGTTACTGATGTAGAGTTGGTTTTGAGTCATGTCTGATTCTTTGTGACCCCATTTGTCCTACCAAGGGGTCAGAAAACCTTTAAATGGAAAACAATAGAAACAGCCTAGGATTTGGAGTCAGGAACCTGGCTGGAATCCTGGTTCTTCAGCTACTACAGGTATGATTTTGGGGAAATCATTTCACCTTTGGGGGCTTCAGTTTCCTTCTCTATAATATGAGAGGGGGGATTAGACTAGATCTATTCTATATCTGTGACCTAGTGGCATTTGAGTTGAATTTTTTAAAATGGTTTGGAATTTGAAAGAAGAGAGGAGAAAACCTCAGGAAAACAGAAGAAACAAAATGGCAGAAGTCACAAAGATAGTCTTCTTTGTTTGAAGCATAGTGTATGTAGGAATGAGGTAAAGAGATAAGATTTGGAAAAATATTATGCTGACAATAAATTAGAGGGGCCTTTAATATGTTACAAGGGAATCACTTTAAAAGACTGATATATATTAATTTAAGGTCGCCAAGGAATCAGCTATGTAATTCCTAAATGAAAAACTCAAGTCAGCCGTCAGCCTTTTTTTGGAGTTTAATTACAATAGGAGCAAGAAAGGAATTAGAGATATATATAGAGAGAGAAAGGGGAGAGAAGGGAATAGGGCTTAAATACCCCTTCTGTTTAGGCTGGGCCAAAAGGCCCTAGCCCTTAGATAGCTGGGGCAAAGAAAAGAGATCAGTCCCTTTCACTCACGTGTCCAAAATGGAGAAACAGTCTCAGAGGCCCCCCACCTTCAGCTTCCTTCAGAGCAAGCTTCCTCAGAGTCCAGGAACCACACCGACCAAAAACTCAATCCTCTCTCTCGAGTCTCCAGACCCTCCTATCTTTAAGGACACCATCCAAGTTGCCTCCCCTCAGTCCTCACATCTACCAATCACTCTTCATCAATTTCCCTGTCAATGGAGGCTCTCGCTTAACCCAGGACCGCCCAGAGGTTTCTGGCTTTTGCACATGTCTGTTGAAGGTCATATTTTTCAAATGATTAAATCTTTACTCCTTTGTTCCAGCCCTTTCTAAATCCTGTTAACTTGAGTATGGTAGAGATTGGAATAATTAAATTTTGATCTAGGCTGCAGCCCTTACTCAATCCTATTAGGACTGAATAGGGTGGAGATTTATTCCAAGTATCTCCATTGTATCAATTCTAAATCAATCAAGACTCAAAGAAATTCCTGTTCTATGCTTAAGCATAGGTCAAAGTCCTTTCCATTGTTCAGCAAAGGGTTTCTGTCCTAAAGTAATCTTAAGAAGGGAAGAGAAGGAACCTCCCATGCCAATGGAGTTCCCATTCCAATAGACTATCAGTAAGAAATTTTCCAAGTATGAAATATCCCAATGGTGAAATTTCCAACATTTATAAGTCTAAGGAAATTTTGAGGTTTACAAATATCAGGATCAGAAGTTTGAATTTTGCATGGTAGTAGAGAGGCAATGAAAGAGTTTTGAATAGGCATGTAACAAATTTCCATGTATTTCAAGTGTGTGTATATATTTGGCAGGGAGGGAGAGGAAGGCAGCTAGGTGGCACAATAGACCTGGAGTCAGGAAGACTCATCTTGCTAAGTTCAAACCTGACCCCAGAGATTTACTAGATTTGTTACCCAGGGCAAGTCAGTTAACCCTTGTTTGCTTTAGTTTACTCATCTATAAAATAGGCTAGAGAAGGAAAGGGTAAACTACTCTAGGGTCTCTGCCAAGAAAACCCCAAAGAGAATCATGAAGAGTTGGACACTACTGGAACAAAAAAAGCTGCACAACATATTGGTTTTATTAACTTTATATTTATGTTGTATATACTTATGTAGATTTACTCTGCTACACCCCCCTCCCATTAGATGTAAACTCTTTGTGGGTAAGGATTATTTCATTCTACTCTACCTCTAATACCTAGCAAGTGCCTGGGACTTCATAGGAGCTTAATAAAAACTTGTTGATTGATTGACAGAACAATGGTATATCTTAGTAACAAAGTCTTAGAGTCAAGAAGACTTTGGTTCAAGTTTTGCCTCTGAAGCTTACTAACTTGTGTGACCCTAGGTAAGTCATTGAACTTTTTGCCTCCCCATACAACTCTGATACTAGAAGTTTCAGACAAGTTGGAGATCCACATTCTAGATGGACTTCTCTTTATTGATGAAATATGAGATCCAGGCTATTTATTTTTTTAAAGTGATGTGAAATGTAAAATCTATATCAGATTGCTTCCCATCTCAGAAAATGGGGAAAGTAGATGAGGAGATGGAGAATTTAGCTAAAAATTACCCCAAAGGTTAAAAATTGTTTTTACGTGTAATTGAGGAAAAAATAAAATATCATTTAAAAATAAAAGACAAAAATCAAAGTGATATGAAGAGGTATGTGAATATGGAAAAGAATGTGAACGTCTGTTTTTGCTTTGGAAGAATCTTAGAGCTGCTCTGGAGACCAGAGATATCCTTACACAAGGAGTAAGACAATTATATTTGTGTTCTCCTGTTCCCAACATTTATGTAAGGATGAAATGAGGGTTGAATTGGTGTCGAGGGTAACAAAAAGAGGAAAAAGAGTCACCTGAAGATTTTGTGTATGTATATCTTGGGAGAGGATGGAGGAGACATCACAAGACAGAGCATGGTGCCATAGATCAGACAGAGCATGGCATATATCACAGTGACTCTCAAAAAACTTGTGTCTAGGTAAAGGCAGATCACAGATTTAGAGCCTGAAGGGATTATAGAGGATATGGTGGTAGAGTCACCCAAACTTTAACATTAGAAGTGCTTTCAGAGGCAGTGAGGTAACTCAGTAGATTGAAAGCAGATCTGGGGTGAGGAGATGCTGGGTTCAAATTTCACATCAAACATTTCCTAGCTGTGTAACTCTGAGCAAGTCACTTAAGCCCCATTACCTAGCCCCTTATGGCTCCCTCTTCTACCTTGAAACCAACAATACAGTATTGATTCTAAGATGGAAGCTAAAGGCTGTTTGTTTTTTTAAAGAAATGTTTTCCATAGTGGCTGGTCTCTTTTTCTATAATCCTATCTTATTATGTATATATGGAGATAGCATAATTTCTTGGAACATTGTAACTGCTAGTGTTATATTTTCTTATTCCAAGGAATGTACATAAATCAGTATTTCCTGCCATGGATTTCATATATAGAATCTCAATGATTACAATCCCAAGGATTTTAAGTCCCTGCCCTGTGCCACCCTTCTAGTCCCTTAGGGCAATGGGCCTGGGCACCATCACTACTTCAGTGAGGTCTTTGATTCTTCCCCTTGAACAAACAAAACAAAAAGAGTTAATTCTCCTGGCACTTTACAAATAAATGCTAATTGTCCCTTATCTTTTGCTTTCATCCTCAAAATCAATTGAGAAAGTTTTTATCTTATTACTCTTTTCTAGACAATAACTTCATAGATAAAATGACTAACTGGGTCCAAATGTCCTCATATTACTTGGTATCTTAGGTAAAACCCCTCCATATCGCCCTTGTTTGCTAACCTTGAGTAAATCAGGGAATATTCCACTCTCCTGTTCTCATCCCTCCAGGCAAGACTCTAACTGCTACAATGTTTTATATAATATCTAGTCTCTGGAGTTCTATATCTCCTCTTATTAAATATATAAAAACATGGGTTTCCTTCATAGTATTTTGTAACTGTAGTACCAATGTCCCCTGCTTTTACTCTGAATTTTAAAAAATTCAGATTAGAAATCGATGCAATTTCTGATATTCATTTTCTGACATTTTGCTATCCATGTTCTCTCTCTACGTCTACATATCATTTGTTATCCAGATTTGTCATGTTATGAAACAAGACATATATTGCTTATACTAAAGAAAAAAACCATGGAGGAAATAAAGCAAAGAATGGTTTGTTGAAATCTGCATTCAATCTCTGTCTTTTCCTTCTATGGCAATGTATGTACTTTTTCATCATGAGACCTGCTTTAATCTTAAAAACGGCCAATAAGGTTTCCTTATTTTTGTCCAGTTCATAACTTTATAGATAAGTGTCCATTTTACTATCCCACAGTACCTGAAATCATCAATGCCATGTCCCATTATTAGTTAATCTTGGGTAAATCAGGGAATATTCCATTTTCATACTCTTATTCAATTAAATACTACACTCAAAAATTCCAAAGTGTCAGTCTAGGAGTAGTTAATACCTTACTACTTACCACTTTTCATTTTGGATCCTTCTCAAAAAGGAGAAGCCATTTTTATTGTACTTTAGAGGTTAGAAGTTTTTATGCAAAAACGAAACTGGGAAGCTACTTTGGTGACTGCCATAACTTGTAACATTTAAAATAGGTGAGAGCCTTAAACTGTAGTTGAAGGCCATAAACTGTAATAATTAAAATGGTTGATGTTGTAAACTGTAGTGAGTTAAAATGGTGGAAGATATAAATTGTGATAGATATAAGAGAGGGTGAGTAAATTGTGACCACAGAAATATGTTTCACTATAGTGTCTTGGTTTTAAATCAAATATAAGGTGGTCACCAGAGAAATATTCCCAATTATTCAATATGCCCAAGTCAACTGGGTTTTATAGAGAATGTAATTAATAATACAATGAGTAATCAAAGAAAGAGAGAGAGAGAGAGAGAGAGAGAGAGAGAGAGAGAGAGAGAGAGAGAGAGAGAGAGAGAGAGAGAGAGAAAGGAAATAAGTACGAAGGGCCTTAAGCCAACATGGCCTAGACCTGAGTCTTAAGAGAGAGATCAGTCAGTTAGTCTTTTATTACTCACCACAAGGTCTGTCTAAGCAAGGATTCTAGGGACACCAGGCCAGCTCCATCTCAGCTGATTTCACCAGAGAGAGTTCCAGCCAGAGTCCCCTTCAAAGAGAAATCCAGCCAGAGACTGTTTCAAAGGGCCTCTCTCCAGAGCCTCCAGAGGGACAGAGTCCCCTCAGAGGAGCTCCAGTGAGACCTCCTTAGAGATTGTCCTCCAAGAGCTTCCCTTCTCCAGAGCCTCTCTCAAGAGATTCTTCCCAAGGGATCCTCATAAGAGCTTTCTCCAAAAGGATTTATCTCCAAGGATCCTATCTCCAAGGCTCTCAGGATCTCCAAGCATCCAAGCCTCCAAGGATCCCTTGCTCAAGAGATTCCTTTTCTTATATAGGGGTTTTTTTCCTATGTCACCTCCCCTAAGTTCTTCCATCTACCATTCACTGTAGATGTTTTCTAAAAGGACAGCCCATATGAATTCCTGCTAAGTCGACTAATCCCCTCAGTAAGTCTGAACCAGAGAAAACACAGCTGAGTCAACTAATTTCATTAAGAGAAAACTTGCCCGACCCTTTTAGGTACCTAGCATCCCATTGTATCAATTCTAAAAAACAGGCATGGCTCAAAGAACTCCTTGCCTTATTATAAGCATGGGTCCAAGTACTTTCATTGTTTAGCAAGGAGTTTTCTCCCCTAAAGCAGTCTTAAGTACAGGTGGAGTAGAGGTCCTCCCATTTCTGATCCTGGCAAGTTCTCACATCAAAATGGGGAATGTTTTCCAGTAGGGAATTTGTTCCAATGGAGGATTCCTCAATATGGAAATTTTTTAACATTCACAAGTCTGAGAGATTTCAAGATTTACAAACTTTACCTCAGTCTGGAAGCAGGATTGGAGTCCTGTAGCATCCCATTCCAGTCTCCAGATGCCTATAAAATATAACCTCTAATTAATCTCCTTTGGGCATGTAAGTCTTTTGTTTGGGTTTCCTCTTCTCTTTCCTATTTTGTGAATACTTTGATTAACATGAAATCTGTTTGAAAAGATCTTTGCTGCCAAATGGGATAGACAAAGAAAACAGACATATGGTTTCACTGATATCAGGATTTATCTGTAGAATTTTGTAAGAGTATTGTAAGCTGTGATTTGATTGGCAAGATTTTAAGCTCATCACTTAGCACAGCACCTGACATATATAATAGGCTCTTAATAAATGCTTATTGATTGATATAGAGCTATGGTTCTCAACATATCACCTGGAGAGTGAGGAATCCCCAAGATCAAAACTATTTTCATAACAATATGGATTCATTTCCTGTCTTCCTTTAAGTCCCAAATAAAATCCCATCTTCTACTGGAAGTCTTTCTCAACCCCTCTTAATTCTAGTGCCTTCCTCCTTTTATTTCCTATTTATCTCTTTATAGTTTATTTTTCATATTGTTTGCTTGTTGTCAATAATCATTTATTTCAATCCATGTTCTCTCCCTTCCTCACACCCTTCTTCCTTCACCAAGATGGCAGGTAATATGATATAGATTATATAGATTTCACATATAATATATGGTTGTATAATATATATTTCCCTGTTTGTCATGTTGTAAAAACAACACACATATTTCTTACACTAGAGAAAAATTCATGGAAAAAAATAAAGTGCAGAATAACATGCTTCAATCTGCACTCAGACTTCATCCCTTTCTTCTATAGCAGTGGATAGCCATTTTCATCTTGGGACCCTTGGAATTTTCTTAGATCTTTGCATTGCTGAAAATAGTTAAAACATCCACAGGTGATCATCATATTTTATTGCTGTCACTGTGTACAATATTTTCCTGGTTCTGCTCATTTCTCTTTGTATCACTTCATATAAGTGCAAAGTTTTTAAAAATTACCTGATTTGTCATTTCTTATGGTACAATAGCATTCCATTACAATCAGTTTGAGAACATAATTGCCACTTTTGCTTTTTAAACTTTGTCTGAAGCATAGTAGATTCTACTCTAGTCCTTTAGCTTTTCTCTATCTGTATCTCATTGCCTTAAATGTGTTTCTTATAGATATCATATTCTGGGATTCTGGCTTTTAACCTACTCTGCTATCCTCTTCTGTGATTAGTTTATCTTGTTCATACTCACTGTTATGTGAGGAAGCTGAATAAAAAAAATAAAGAAAATAGAAAAATGGGGAAAACCTCAGTAGCTTAGAGCAAAAACTTACTGAAGAAAACAAATCCATAATAAAAGAAATACAAAACCTCAAACAGGAAAACTCATTAAAAAGGAAATACAAAACCTAAAAGAAGAAAATGGGTCCCTAAAAATTAGAACTGTACAAATGGAAGGTAATGAATACATAGATTGCTTGCATGTAGAGTACCTTTTGAGGAAAAAGAAATATTTTTTTAGCAAGCTCAGCCTGGACCTGGTAGGTTCATGTTACTAATCAATAGGACTTTGATTTGCCTGTGAACATGAGAAATAGTTCTAGGGAATCATCAATTAAACATCCACTTATTATCTACTCTGTGCAATGCTCTGTTCTATGACTGAGAGTTGCAAAACCCCTTAAAGATATGACCTCTGCCTTTGGGGGAATAGTAGAATTAATAAGTTGACGATTATATATTCAACTCCTACTATATGTCAGACATTGTGATAGGTTCTGAGAATGCAAAAACAAAGCAATCTCCTGCTGTAAATGATTATTTGATTGTTGACAAAGTATTTTCCCTTATAATGATCATATGAGATTGGTATTAAATATTATTATAGTCCTATTAGAGATGAGAAAACTAATACTAGAAAGGTCATGTGATTTACAAATGAACTAAGAAAGAATTAATCAAAAAGCTTTCATGGAATGTTTGCTGTATGATAGCCACTATGCTAAGCCCAATGAGTAAGAATGAAAATACAAAAGACAAATAGGAGGAGCTTACATTCCAGTGGAAGGATGAAATGCATTTTAAGGAGTGATGGCTGGGAAGGATGTTTTTGGCCTGAGAAATCATAGGGACGGTGAAGGGAGCCCTGTGACTTGACTGATGTGGTCTTTCCAAAAATCATGGTCCTATTGATTTGATTTCTGTTCCCAGAGCAGTGTGGAAAGTAAAGAAAAGGGAAGGGAAGAGGAGGGAATCATGGTTGGTATCTGAGGCTAGAGAGAGTGGTCTCTCACCAATCATGTGCAGAGGAGAAGGAGTGTGATTTGGTTGTTGGTGGGGTAGGGTTCAGGCGGTGAGCTATACAGTAAGAAAGCTCATGTTCTTTCCATAGCTCTGAGACTTTTCTGTTTTATGGGTGAATTCATCCCTTTCACATTCAAAGTTATTGGAGGGGAGCTCAATTTAAAAAAGTAAAGACTAAGGGGGAGGCAATCAATAGCTTAGAGCAAAAACTCACTGAAGAAAACATACCTAACATAGGAAACACAATAGTATCTTCTAATTTGGACTGGTGTGCAGTGACTTACTTAATTTGAGGTTATCAAGTCCTTTCTAGCTTCAATAGCTCTATGTCTGTGATCTGGTTAAATATTAGAAACTTGTGTGCTTGGTGCTGTGAGAGACATTAGGTAGTATAAGATGAGAGTTGCTGGCCTCAGGGAAAGTACAATCTATTAGTAGAAGAAAGGCATAAACATATAATGATTAACATAGCACTGAAAGATTTAAATAATAGGTTTCCTTCCCCTGGTCCCTCTCTTGTTTATTCATTACTATAAGAGATAAAATGGTATAGAGGGTACAGCTAGCCTAGGAGCTGGAATGATCTGGATTCAACTTCTGCCTCCAAAAGATACCAGCTATGTAACCCAATGAAATTATTTAATCTGACAAAGCTCTAGGCAACTCCAAGACTGGAAGGTACTGACCTGCACTGATGAAAGGGAATTCCCTATAATAAGGCCATTATAGTCTATTCCTCATCTCTAATTCCAATTGTGATTTTCTGGGTGTTAGAGAGGGAGGAGATACATTTAGCAGTAAATGTTTTTTAAATTATTATTTTAATATTTTTTATTCTTTATTTTTTATTCAAATTTCATCTTCCCTATTACATGTAATGAAAATTCTCAGCATGTTTTTTGAAATTAAAAGAACCAAATTATCTTCCTCCTTCCCTTCCTCCCTTCCCCCATCTTATAGATGGTAAACAATTTGATATGGGTGATACATGTATTACCATGCAAAACATACTTCCATATTGGTCATTGATGTGAGAGAATATTCATATAAGACCCAAATCCAAAATAAAACCATAAACAAACTAATGTGAAAAACAATATGCTCTGATCTGCATCCAACTCTAATAGTTCTTTCTCTGGAGGTGGAGAGCATTCTTTGTCGTAAGTCCTTCAGAACTGTCTTGGAGCATTGCATTGCTAAGAGTAGCTAAGTCTTTCAGAGTTAATCATCATACAAAATTGCTGTTTCTGGGTACAGTGTTTTCCTGGCTCTGCTTATTTTGCTAGCAGTAAAGGTTGTTGTTGTTGTTTTTTAATTAAAGAGTAGTTCTACATAAAAGTAGAAGAGATGCCAATGGACAGTTGATGATTTATTTCCAAGTGAAAGTCAATGACATGCTTCTCCAGGTATTTTTGCAGTATCTCTGTATTTTAAAGGTTTTATTAATTTTTTGTTGGCATTACAAACATTTACATGTTACTATCTATTCCTTTAGAAGGTTCTTATAACAAAGTAAAACGATTAAATCAAACTAACAATACATTGTCCATAACTGAAAGTGCCTAGAATATTCCATATCTGTAGTAGCAGGGAGGAATGGAATAAGGATTCATTAGGAACCTGTTATGTATCAAATATTTTTGCTAACCACTTTTTTTCCTTTTAAACATTATTTTATTTGGTCATTTTCAAACATTATTCATTAGAAACAAAGATCATTTTCTTTTCCTCCCCCAACATCCCTCCCACCACTCCTCCCATTGGCAATCCGTGATTCTTCTGGGTATCATATGTGTCCTCAATCCGAACTCATTTCCACGTTATCGGTTTTTGCATTAGGGTGTTCATTTAGAGTCTCCCCTCAATCATATCGCCTCCAAGCAGTTGCCTTTCCTCCATGTTTTTACTCCGACAGTTTGTCCTCTGCTTGTGGGTAGTGTTTTTTTCTCCTTGATCCCTGCAGGTAGTTCAGGGACATTGAATTGACACTAATGGAAAAGTCCATTGCATTTGATTGTACCACAGTGAATCAGTCTGTGTACAATGTTCTCCTGGCTCTGCTCCTTCCGCTCTGCATCACTTCCTGGAGGTTGTTCCAGTCCCCATTGAATTCCTCCACTTTATTATTCCTTTCAGCACAATAGTATTCCATCACCAACATATACCACAATTTGTTCAGCCATTCCCCAATTGAAGGGCATCCCCTCATTTTCCAACTTTTTGCCACCACAAAGAGTGCAGCTATGAATATTCTTGTACAAGTCTTTTTCCTTATTGCCTCTTTGGGGTACAAACCCAGCAGTGCTATGGCTGAATCAAAGGGCAGACAATCTTTTATCACCCTTTGGGCATAGTTCCAAATTGCCCTCAGGAATGGTTGGATCAATTCACAACCCCACCAGCAATGAATAATGAATGTCCCTACTTTGCCACATCCCCTCCAGCATTCATTACTTTCCTTTGCTGTCCTGTTAGCCAATCTGCTAGGTGTGAGGTGATACCTCAGAGTTGTTTTGATTTGCATCTCTCTGATTATAAGAGATTTAGAACACTTTTTCATGTGCTTACTAATAGTTTTGATTTCTTCATCTGAAAACTGCCTATTCATGTCCCTTGCCCATTTATCAATTGGAGAATGGCTTGATTTTTTGTACAACTAATTTAGCTCTTTGTAGATTTGAGTAATTAGACCTTTGTCAGAGGTTTTTGTTATGAAGATTGTTTACCAATTTGTTGTTTCCCTTCTAATTTTGGTTACATTGGTTTTGTTGGTACAAAAACTTTTAATTTGATGTAATCAAAATTATTTATCTTGCATTTTGTGACTCTTTCTAAGTCTTGCTTAGTTTTAAAAACTTTCGCTTCCCAAAGGTCTGACATGTATACTATTCTGTGTTCACCTAATTTACTTATAGTTTCCTTCTTTATGTTCAAGTCACTCACCCATTCTGAGTTTATCTTGGTCTAGGGTGTGAGGTGTTGATCCAAACCTAATCTCTCCAACACTGTCTTCCAGTTTTCTCAGCAGTGTTTATCAAATAGTGGATTTTTGTCCCAAAAGCTGGGGTCTTTGGGTTTATCGTATACTGTCTTGCTGAGGTCACTTACCCCAAGTCTATTCCACTGATCCTCCTTTCTGTCTCTTAGCCAGTACCAAATTGTTTTGATGACCACTGCTTTATACTATAGTTTGAGATCTGGGAGTTCAAGGCCCCCTTCCTTTGTATTTTTTTTTCATTATTTCCCTGGATATTGTTGATCTTTTGTTCTTCCAAATGAATTTTGTTATGGTTTTTTCTAGTTCAGTAAAAAAGTTTTTTGGAAGTTCAATCAGTATGGCACTAAATAAATGGATAATTATGGGTAAGATGGTCATTTTTATTATATTAGCTCATCCTACCCAATTAATGTTTTTTTTTTCCAATTGCTCGTCTAGTTTTAGTTTTGTGGAGAGTGTTTTGTAGTTGTATTCATATAGTTCCTGTGTTTGTCTCGGCAGATAGATTCCTAAGTATTTTATTTTGTCTAAGGTGATTTTGAATGGGATTTCTCTTTTGAAATCTTGCTGCTGAGATGTGTTGGAAATATAGAGAAATGCTGATGACTTATGTGGGTTTATTTTGTATCCTGCAACTTTGCTAAAATTGTCGATTATTTCCACTAGCTTTTTTGTTGATTCTCTAGGATTCTTTAAGTAAACCATCATATCATCCACAAAGAGTGACAGCTTGGTCTCCTCCTTGCCTATTTTGATTCCTTCAATTTCTTTTTCTTCTTTAATTGCTACTGCTAGTGTACCTAGTACAATGTTAAATAATAGAGGTGATAATGGGCATCCTTGTTTCACTCCTGATCTTATTGGGAATGCATCTAGTTTATCCCCATTGCAGATGATGTTGGCTGATGGTTTTAGATATATACTGTTTATTATTTTTAGGAAAGACCCTTCTATTCCTATGCTTTCTAGTGTTTTTAATAGGAATGGGTGTTGTATTTTATCAAAGGCTTTTTCTGCATCTATTGAGATAATTATGTGATTTTTGTTGGTTTGCTTGTTGATGTGGTCAATTAAGTGGATGGTTTTCCTAATATTGAACCAGCCCTGCATTCCTGGTATAAATCCTACTTGATCAGAATGAATGACCCTCCTGAACACTTGCTGGAGTCTTTTTGCTAGTATCCTATTTAAGATTTTTGCATCTATGTTCATTAGGGAGATTGGTCTGTAGTTTTCTTTCTCCTTTTTATACCTGCCTGGCTTTGGAATCACTACCATATTTGTGTCATAAAAGGAATTTGGTAGAACTCCCTCTTTGCTTATTATGTCAAGTAGTTTGTATAGTATTGGGATTAGCTGTTCTTTGAATGTTTGATAGAATTCACTTGTGAGTCCATCAGGCCCTGGGAATTTTTTTCTTAGGGAGTTCTTTGATGGTCTGTTGAATTTCTTTTTCTGATATGGGATTATTTAAGAATTCTATTTCTTCTTTTGTTAGTCTATGCAATTTATATTTTTGTAAATATTCATCTATATTGCCTAGATTGGCATATTTATTGCCGTATAATTGGGCAAAGAAGTTTTTAATGATTGCCTTAATTTCCTCTTCATTGGAGGTAAGGTCCCCCTTTTCATCTATGATACTGTTAATTTGCTTTTCTTCTTTCCTTTTTTTAATTAGATTGACCAGTACTTTGACTATTTTGTTTGTTTTTTCAAAGTAC
This sequence comes from Monodelphis domestica, assembly GCF_027887165.1. Lineage (NCBI taxonomy): Eukaryota > Metazoa > Chordata > Mammalia > Didelphimorphia > Didelphidae > Monodelphis > Monodelphis domestica. The sequence continues at coordinate 383,465,751 of NC_077229.1, read as the reverse complement.
CAGCTTCTAGTCTTATTTATTAGTTCAATAGTTCTATCACTTTCAATTTTATTAATTTCTCCCTTAATTTTTAGCATTTCTAATTTGGTTTTCTTCTGGGGGTTTTTAATTTGTTCACTTTCAAATTTTTTGATTTGCATGTCCAATTCATTGATCTCTGCCCTCCCTAATTTGTTAATATATGCACTCAGGGATATGAATTTTTCTCTGAGTACTGCTTTGCTGCATCCCATGAGGTTTGAAAGGATGTCTCGGCATTGTCATTTTCCTCGATGAAATTATTGTTTCTATGATTTGTTCTCTAACTAACCAATTTTGGAGCATCATATTATTTAATTTCCAATTGATTTTTGATTTGGCTCTCCATGTACCCTTAGTGATCATTATTTTTTATTGCTTTGTGATCTGAAAAGGCTGCATTTATTATCTCTGCTTTTCTGCATTTGTATGCCATGTTTTTATGACCTAGTTATGGTCAATCTTTGTGAATGTGCCATGTGCTGCTGAAAAGAAGGTGTATTCCTTTTTGTCCCTATTTATTTTTCTCCATATGTCTATTAACTCTAATTTTTCTAAGACTTCATTCACTTCTTTTACCTCTTTCTTATTTATTTTTTTATTTGATTAATCTAAATTGGATAGTGGTTGGTTCAGATCTCCCACTAGTATAGTTTTACTATCTATTTCCTTCTTCAATTCTCCTAGTTTCTCCATTAGAAATTTGGGTGCTATACTATTTGGTGCATACTTGTTGGTTAGTGATATTTCCTTGTTGTCTATACTCCCTTTTATCAGGATGTATTTACCTTTCATATCCCTTTTAATCAGGTTTATTTTTGCTTTAGCTTTGTCAAATATCATGATTGCAACTCCTGCCTTCTTTCTGTCAGTTGAGGCCCAATAGGTCTTGCTCCAACCTTTGATTATGACCTTGTGAGTATCTACCCACCTCATGTGTGTTTCTAGAAGACAACATATGGTAGGGTTTTGGATTCTAATGCATTCTGCTATTCGTCTACGTTTTGTGGGTGAGTTCATCCCATTCACGTTCAAAGTTATGATTGTCATTTGTGAATTCCCCAACATTTTGATATCCTCCCCTAATTCTGAACTTTCTTCTTTTGTATTAACCTTTTAAACCAATCGTTTACTTTAAATCAGTCCCCCTAGTCTCCTCCCTTGCTATACTTCCCTTTCTGGCCCCTCCCTTTTTGTTCCCTTTTTGGGTTTTTTTTGGGTGGGGGTCTGCTACTTTCCCTCCCCCCCTCTCCTTCCCTCTCTTTTTGAGCTCCCTTCCCCCTTGCCCCCCCTTAGTTTTCCCTTCTCCCTTACCCTGTTGGATAAGATAGAATTCAAAATCCCAATGGATCTAGATGCTCTTCCCTCTCAGAGTTGATTTTACTGAGAGTAAGGTTTAAGTAATATAAATTAGCATTCTCTTCCTCTCCTTCTTATAAGAAAATTCTTCCCCTCCCCTTCCTGTGTGTATCTTTGTGTGACAAAGATTATTCTATTTAGTTTATTTCTATTTCTTCAAGTATAACTTTGTACCATCATTGATTCACCCCCTCCCTTTTTCTTTCTTTTTGATTTTTTCCTCCAAATCATGTTAATGCCCCAATCTTTCCCTATGAGTGATTCTTCTGATTACTATATTAATGCATACAATTTTTGAGAGTTACATATAACATTTCCCCCATATATTAATATATATAATTTGATCTAATTATAGCCCTTATAGAAGAGAGTTTGAATAAAAATGAAAACATTTTTTTTCTCCTTTTCCCTTTCTTTCATATTTACCTTTTCATGTTTCTCTTGCTCTTTGTGTTTGGATGTCAAACTTTCCACTAAGTTCTGGTCTTTTCTTTACAAATACTTGGAAATCTTCTATTTTGTTGAATGCCCATACTTTCCATTGGAAGTATATTGTCAGTTTTGATGGGTAGCTGATTCTTGGTTGAAGACCCAGTTCTCTTGCCTCTCTGAATATTGTGTTCCAGGCTTTGCCGTCTTTTAGCATGGCCACTGCTAGGTCTTGTGCAATCCTGATTTGTGCTTCTTTATAGCTGAAGTTTCTCTTTTTGGCTTCTTGTAAGATTTTCTACTTAGCTTGGAAGCTCTTGAATTTGGCAATTACATTCCTGGGAGTTGTCTTTTGGGGATTTAGTATAGAGGGTGGTCTATGAACCCTTTCAATTTCTATTTTGCCCCCTTGTTTGAGAATATCAGGGCAATTCTCTTCAATTATTTCTTTTAGTATGGCATTGAGATTTTTGTTTATCTCTGGTTTTTCAGGTAGACTAATGATTCTCAAATTGTCTCTCCTTTCTCTGTTTTCCTGGTCTGTCACCTTGTCAGTGAGATATTTTATATTTTCTTCTAATTCATTAATTTTTTGACTTTGCTTTATTAATTCTTGTTGTTTTGCAAGATCATTGTCTTCCAGTTGCTTAATTCTGGTCTTAAAGGACTGGTTTTGCTTTTCAGTTTGGTCTACCCTGCTATTTGAGGCTTCCAGCTGTTTCTCCAATTGGGAATTCTTGTCTATTAGACTGTTGACCTCTCTCTGAATTTTTTCCCATTTTTCTTGCCAGAAGGTTTCCATCTTTTGGATAAGCTCCAATTTGAGTTCTTTCAGAGCTTGTGCACAATTTCCATTTTGGGGGGAAGGTTTTGATTTTGTTTGAATTTCATCCTCTTTTTCCTCTGTAGCCTGGGTTTTCCCTCCATAAATGTTTTCAATAGTCACTTTTCCCCTTTCTTCTTGGATGGTTGATCTTGGGCACTATGAGCCATCCCTTTCGTGGTTTTCCCTTTCCTTTTTAGTCAGAAGTCTGAGTGAGATGGGTGGATTTTCTTTGGAGTTACGTGGAAGTGCTTTTGCCTCAGGCAGGTTCTTCACAGCCTCCACAGTTTGTTAGCATGCCCCCGGTCTGTGGTCTGTGCTCTCCTGTGTGCAGGAGTCTCCTGTGAAATTGCTCGGGGGGGTAGTTCCCTGGCAGTCCTAGTTAGATCCCAAGGACCCTGGTGTGTCCCCCAGTCACTACAGAGACATTCTTCACTCACTCGCTGTCTCTGGTGAACGCGCTGGTCCCGACTCTGGTTCCGTAGGTGAGGTGGGGGAGGGTAGTTCAGATCACATTTGGGTGTGAGATTTTTCTCCTTCTTATAGTGTGGAAATGCTCAAACCCCACATACCTTCATTGCTGTGCCCTACTATCTAGCTACAGATCTCTATGACACTCTACTTTCTTCAATGAATTCACTACATGGCTCATGATCTTTCCTCCCTAACTCCTGTTTTTCATACTAAAGAAAAATACATATTGACATCCCCTATCATCCTAACCTCCCAGTTCCTCAACCTAGTCACTTCTCATTTCCTCCTCCCCTATCCTTCTTCTCTAAAACTAAAATAATCATACCCTTGATCTTACTATCATCCATAAATGCATCACATATTTGTTCAAGAATTCTGAAGTTACTTTATCAGATCACAATCTATTGGCTTTCTGCCTCCCCCTCAAAAACCAAACCCTACTCTTCATCATGATCTCCAATGACTCTACCCCCTCAGTTCTCTCCCAGGCCATTTATATTAACCATTTTCTCCTTCTTTCCCCATCTTGATCATGTGGAGAACCAGTTCAAATCAATACTGTTCTCTTCTTTTGAGTTCCTGAGCCTTTAATCATATTATCAATCATGACCTGCCAAACCTCAGCCTTGGATCATTCCCACTCTCTACTGTCTTTGTTTCTACATACTTGCTCCAGAATGAAGGTGGAGAAAATCATAAAATTGTTCTGATTTCATCAATTACAAATTTATATAATGAAAACTCAACTAAATGTTCCTTAAAGGCTATTCTACTTACTGCAATGGTTTTTCCAAACCTTTTCATCTATCCTCAAATCTTTTGTGTTTCCCCCTCCTCCCAATCTCTCAATTGAGAACTTTGCTTCATATTTTACTGAGGAAAAAAATTTAAGCCATTCAGTGAGATCTCCCTTCTAATCTCATCTCACTCAGCTGTCTTCTGCTACTATTTACTCTTTCACTTCTGATTTGCCCAGAGAGACTGTCCTATTCTTGAGCAAGGCAAATCCTCAACAAGAAAACTCATTCCACTTCATTTCCTTCCCCTCTATTGTCCCTACTCATTTATTCTCAGTCTTTTCCTGTCTGCAAACATATGCATGCTTTTACCTTCCTCAAAAAATTTTCACTTTCCCTAAATTATGTTTCGGATTAAAGAAATACAAACTAAAACAACTATGTGGTACCACCTCATATCTATCAGATTTACCAGTATGGCAGAAAAGAAAATAATAAATGTTTGAGGGACTGCAGGAAAATTGGGACACTAATACACTGATATTGGAGTTGTGATCTGATTCAATCATTCTTATAAGTAATATGGAATTACACTCAAAGAACTCTAAAACTGTATGCCCTTTGATTCAGAAATACTATTACTGGGTCTATATTCCAAAGAGGTTTTTAAAAAGGCAAAAGGACTGATTTGTACAAAAAGATTTATTGCAGCTCTTTTGTGGTAGCAAAGAATTAGACATTGAAGGATTGATTGTCCATCAATTGGAGAATGGATAAAGAAGTTGTGATATATGATTGTGATGGAATACTATTGTGCTCTAAGTAATGAAGAACAGGATGATTTTTTTAAGAATCTGGAAAGATTTATATTAACTGATGCAAAATGAAGGGAGCAAAACCAGAAGAACATTGTTCATAATGACAGCAATATTTTTTATGAAAAACTGTGAATGACCTAGTTATTCTCAGCAATGTACTGATCCAATACAATCCCAGAGACTCATGATGAAAAATGCCATCTATCTTCCAAAAAAGAAGTGATGGATCTGAATGTAGAGTAAAATATACTATATATCACTTCCTTCCTTCTTTTTCTTTTGTTTTAGATGTCTTTCACAAAATGACTGATGTGGAAAACTATTTTACATGATTGCATATGTAAAATCTTTATCAGATTGTTTACCATTTCAGGGAGTAGGAAAGGAGGAGAAGGAATAAGGGACAGTAGGAAGGAGGGAGAAAATTCAGAACTCAAAAAAAATTTTAATAATGTTAAAAGTTGTTTTTACATGTAATTGGGGGAAAATATTATTTTAAAAACCCTTTCACTTGATCTTTCCATCCCCTCCAACTACTGTCCCATATATTTTCTGCCCTTTGTGGCAGCTGGTGGTGCCTCCACTCTACAGTCTGAATTCCAAACTCATGATTCAACTAAAACTACTTTCTGACATTAAATTATCTCCATGATACTAACTCTCTAATCTACTTATTCAATTCTTGACTGTAGACATCTTCAACTCGATGTCCAATAGACATCTTAAAATTAATATGTCTACAACTGAGCTCAGGGTCTTTTCCCCTAAACCCTCCCCCTTCTAAGTGGCCCTATTACTATTAAGGGCACAATCATCAACCAGTCCCCCAGGCTCACAACCAAGATATTGTCCTCAATTACTCACTATCTATCACATCTATAGCCAGTCTGTTGCTAAGGCCAGTCAATTTCACCTTTGTAATTTCTCAATATATTCCCTTATGTCCTCTGATATTGCTGATACCTGGTGTAAGCTTTCATCTTCTCAAACCCATGTTACTGTTATGGATTGTTGATTGGTTTATCTGCCACAAATCTCTTCACAATCCATTCTCCATTCTAAGTGATTTTCACAAAGTGTCTTTCTGACCATGAACCACTCCCTCCTTACCCAATAAACTTCAGTGGCTCTTTGTCATCTCAACTATCAAACCCCAAAAATTCTGTTTGACATTCAAACCCCTTTTAACCTAACCTCCTCCTCAACTTTTCTAGATTTATTACATCCTACATCCCTTCCTCCTCCCAACATCCTCTTTAATCCAATGACCCTGGTTTCCTTGCCATTCTCCAAACAAAGAAATCCTTCTCTTGGCTCTGGGAATTTTTTCTGGCTTTCCCCCATTACTGAAATGTTCTCCCTCCTTATCTCTTCAAATTCAGTTTTTTTTTTAAGTTCTATTTTTCTTCTACAGGAAGCCAGCCATTCCCAATCTCTCTTAATTCTAATGTCTTCCTTCTGATGATTATTTCTATTTATGCTATAAATCATTTGTATATAGTTTTTTTCATGTTGTTTCTCCAATTAGATTGTCCTCAAGGTAGAAACTGTTTTATGCATTTCTTTGTATCTCCCAACATTTTTCATGGTTCCTAGAACATAGTAGGACCTCATTTTATACAACCAATATGTCCCAAGACTTTTTTATGCAAGTTGAAAAATGTACAAAATAACAAGCCTTATCATTTAATAAGTCTTTCTCATAGGAACATACCTAGTACTTTATGACTTTTCTTTAGCTTATCAGAGGTACCAGCATCACTCTTCTTGTACTTTGGGGGCCTAATTAATAACTAAATAGCATTAATAAAACAAAAAGAAGCATTTCTCTGACGAGGACAAAACTTGTTAGAAGAAATAACTTTGGTTTAAGACTGATACTGGAGCTGAAGTTTGGCCCCAAATTGTAATGACTCACACTAACCCTTCTCAAAGTGAGAATGAGCATGATTGAGAAAACTGCTTCTAGACTCTCTGCTGCTTGGGGAAATGGCATGGATATAGCATGTAATTAGTTGTTTTTATTTTATATATTTTTATGCATTTATTTTTTTAATTGTCAGTTATATATACCTGAATTTGCATGTGTTGAGTTTGTATAAAACAAAGCCCTACTGTAGGTGTTTAATAAATGCTTAATGACTGATTGATTTGAATGATACTGTCCAACAGTAATGATGAGGGTCTGGCAATCCCACCTTTATCACAGTAGTTTTGCACTCCACCTAATACCAAAGGGAGAGCTACAGAGGTGCCAAGCGCTCTATCATTCTCAAAGTGCTGGAAATCTCTATCATCCGGCTTTGCCCGTTGGCAATAGCAGTAGTTAATCTAATTAGACTAGATGGTGGTCAATATGGAATTATTCAAATACAATCTCACCAAAGGCCCATCCATTGGGAAGGCTCTTCTATCTGAGCTGTTTCTCTTCCTTCTCATCTGCCTAGCATAATGGAGTTGATCACATAAGGATGGTTTTTACTATATACAATTCTTTACTCACACTCAAAATGCAAAAGGAACATAATTATATATTTTTTGAAATGACCTTATTGAACTGAATATCTGTGACTTCTCTCAGACTTGGTGGTTCATGAGCTAGTCTATAGGCAAACTCCCAACTCAGAAATTCCAAGAAAATACTTCAATTGTTTAGATTTCTATCAATTGACCCCAGAGGGAGTTAGGAAGAATTTTCAATACTATTTTGCTCACATTGTATCAGAGAGTTAATGTCTATTAAGTTAAGGAAATTCAGGATTTGGAATTATTTCTGTTCTGTTCACCTACCACCCTGGTGCTAGCTGCCATCTTTCCAGTGAAGATGCTCTGGTGACTGATCTCATCCAGCATTAATGGAATAGTGGAATCAAGAGCAGACCAAGGCAAGGCAAAAGACTTCCCATTCTTAATTTTTTTTTCTTTATTATCCTTAAATTCCCTCTTCTCATTCTCTTTTTGTCCCACTGGATACATACTCTCTTTCTCTTTTTACCTTTGTCCTTGGCTCTGACCTCCTCCTCCCTCCTCTGCTCCTTCTTTTCTGGACATATTACAATTAAAATTATCTCAGAAGTCTAATTCTGGATAAGAATATCAGTTTATTAATCAGGCAAGCATCACAACCAATAAAGTGACATAGGTTATGACCTGCATCATGTCCTCTCAATGATCAAAGACCTCAAAGGTCCTGGATCAGGTATCTACAAAACTTTTGGAAGCTCATGAATCATCTCCTCTCTTGAACACCCCAAGACATCTCTAATTTATGTCTAATGGGTAAATAGCAAATTAGAAGGTAGTTCATCAAACTATCTACCCATTCCCCATCCCCATGTGATAAGGAACATATAGACAGGAAAAGAATCACTATAATACGTTCCTATTAGCCAGATTTTGTGAAAGGAACACATTCCTAAGGACAAAGAAACTGCAAAAACCTGTAAGTCTGGATGGTGCCTGAGATCCAAGATTTAGATTCAGTAATTCTCTCTCATGTACAAGGATTAGAGCCTTTCTACTCCACAGCCCTAATGTAAGAGTAATATAAGAGATAAAAAACAAGTTATCAGCCATTTCATTCTTGCTTCAGTGTCCAAAACTTTGTGGTTACCCTTCCTCCCAAATCCAGCAACATCTGTTGCATCCTCCCTACAATGAAACATTTGTAGTCCTTAGCTATTCTGCTAGTGTGGTGACAGTTGTGAAGAAAACTTTGCTTTCTTCATATCTCCCTGATGCTAAACTTTGAAGTCTTCTAGTGTCCTGACCCCAAGTGCCCCTCTAGTTAGAAAAGTGATTTGACACTAAGTATAAGATATACTTCTATATCTTAGTATTTGATCCAATTTCCTGCCTCAGTCTGCAAAAAATTAGCTCCATTTCATAGATGAGTCAACTGAGGCCAAGAAGCTAAGTAATTTATCTTGATATGTCACCCTTATACTCAGAGCAGGAAAATTTCAGTTAGAAGCAATTTTTTTCCAATTATCTTAATTTCCACCCAATATTTCAAACTATTTGCGAATTACATCTGGAAAAAAAAGATAACAAAATTATCATTTTCAGGGCAGAGTACTGCAAGCAAAATATCTGTCCTTATTTTCCCTTTAAAAAACAAAATACAGTCATCCTTTTCACATCAAGAGAGTTAGGGGCACAGTGTCCCTGGACCCATGATCTAGAAAGATCTATATTAAAATTTTTGGCATTCCTTTCATAGCAGAGAAGTCTGAATTTTTCTTTTTCTTTTATTGGTTGTTTATAATAACTTATTGTAAATCTTGAATTAAGTGTGCATTTCTGTTCTTAGTTTCTAAACTTTTTCTATGCTGCCTGCTGGCCTTTGTGTGTCATCCATGGCTTCCTCAAAACTCCTCCAAAATTCTGATTTAATTTCTTATGCCAACCCATGATACATCAAAGCCACAAATTCAAGATGTAGAAAAAATTATTTCTTTTGAGGAAAAAGATTCTAAGAGTTTTATTGTCCTGAGGAATAGAAGAATCTCTAAGAAAATCTGTGCAAACTTACACTGGTTTTCTATTTAAGGACCTTAGATGAAGTTACAGTTTCTAGCGAAGTAAAACTATAGTGTCTGGCCTGGGAACTTCAACTACTTTGAAATTCTGGTCCTGTTGTTCATAGAAAACACTGGTCACAATATTTATATGGAACACATAGGAAGAGGATTCCAAATATTATGTCAATTTAAAAAACCCAACAGAGCAATATTATTGATTTATCACCTCCAAAAAGAGGAAAATAATAAGAAGGAAAAGAAGGAGGAAGAGAAAGTAGAGAAAAGGAGGAGATGAAAAAGAGAAAGTCTGAGGAAGAGGAGAAATAAGGAAAAGGATGAAAAAGAGAGAGAGAAGGAAGAAAAGAAGGGGGAAACAGGAGGAGGAAAAAGAAAAAAAGAGAATAACATAAGGAAGAAGCAGAGAAGTAGGAGTAAGAAAAAAAGAACACTGTGAATGTGTTCACTCTATCATTGCAGGCCACAAAATTTAGTACCTACCACATAATAAGTAATCATGAAATATTGCTAGAATTATACATCAGAGGTAGAAAAAATAAAAAAGGGAAACAAAAAGTTGGGAATATCAAAGGAAAAAAAAGTAGGAAGGGAACTTAGCAGAATCAAGTCTCAAACTTATAGTACAAAGCAGCAATCACCAATATTACCAATTAAAAACAGAAAAGCCAATTCATACAAAAGATTAGGTGCATAAAACACCAAAGTAAATAAGCATAGCAGTATATTCTTCAATAGACTTAGAGACCCTCTTGGAGAGTCCTTGGATAATGGATGACCATTTTGCAAAACTTTGGAAAATTAGAAAGCAATCTGGCAAAAATTTGGTTGAGGTCAATATCTCACATCCTATATCACAATAAGGTCCAAAAATTACAAGATGCAGATATAAATGATCATATAAATAAAGAGCACAGGGAAGGAAATAAAGTTTCACAACTACAGATAGGACAAGAGTTGTGGGATTTTTTTAATCAAACAAGAGACAGATAAAATGCAAAATTTTAATTACATAAAATGGAAAAGCACTTGCACAAACAAAATCAACACAGTTAAAATTAGAAAGGAAATAATTAAAAGGGAAAATATTTGGAGCAAGTTTCTCTGATAAAGGTTTGCGATATGAATATATCATATACATGACATAAATAGAAAACCATTTCAAATATGCAAGAACAATTCCCCAATAGATAAGTAGGCAAAGGAGATGAGAGGGAAAAAAATTAAACTTTCATCAGCCCTTTGAAAAAATGCTCAAAATCATTAAAAATAAGAAAAGTATGCATTTAAAACTCTGAGACTCTATTATAAACCAACAATGTTAGCAAAGATGACCAAAAAAAGAATTACAATTGTTGGAAGTAACATGGGAGGGCAGGTTCAGTGATGCACTAATGGGGCAATGGTGAATTGGTCACAGCCATCCTGGAAAACAGTTTGGTATTATGCACAAAATGACACTAAACTATACATATAAATTGTCCCAGAAGTGATGCTAATAGGCCAATGCCCCAAAGACATTACAGACAAAGGAAAAGAACCTATATGTACAGAAATATTCATATAAGAACTCTTTATTGTAGCTAAAAACTGGAAATTAAAGAGTTCCCCTCAAATAGGAAATGGTTGAGGAAATTATGTTATATGAAAGTAATGAAACTATTTTTCCATATGAAATGATGAAAAGGATGGCTCCAGATGACTTGGGAAGATGTGTAAACTGATGCAGAATAAAGTGAATAGAATCCAGAAAACAATTTATACAAAAAAAAATCTAATAAAATTAGGTCCTACTATGTTCTAGGCACCATGAAAAATGTTGGGAGATACAAAGAAATGCAGAAGACAGTTTCTGCCCTTAAAGACAATCTAATTGGAGAAACAACATGAAAAAAACTATATACAAATGATTTATAGCATAAATAGAAATAATCCTCAGAAGGAAGACATTAGAATTAAGAGAGATTGGGAAGGGCTGGCTTCCTGTAGAAGAAAAATAGGACTTTAAAAAGAATTTGATATGATAATATTGATAATCCTTTCCCCACAAAAACCTTGAGATATAAGTAGTTCAAGTGTTATTATCAGCATTATTAATTACTATTATCCTTCCTTTATAGATGCATATATACTAATTCAACACTTTTTGTTGCTATAAATTTTAGTGTATATATTACATATGTAATTCAATACTTTAGTTTTTATATGGAATTTATATAGTTACATGTCAGAGATTTGAGATTTTATATTTGATCTTCTTTCTTTATTCTTCTTTAAAAAAAACAAATAGCAACAACAACAAAACCTTACCTTCTGATTTGGAATCGAATAGCAGTAAGGTCTAGGCAATTGAGGTGAAAGTGACTTGCCCAGGGTCGTATAGCTTGGAAGTATCCAAGGCCAGATTTGAACCCAACTCCAGGCCTGGGTCTCTATCCACTGAGCCACCTCATTGTCCCCTTCTCAGTTCTTTGTTTATCGAAATATTAATGTTTTTAATGTTCTAAGAGAGGGAAAAAACAGTATGTATTAGGTCCTGAGGTTACACAGAAAAAAATGAAATATTTCTGATCTTCATTATATTTTATTGAGGGACACATGTTTTATGTGTGTACAAAACATATTTGAAACAAATTCAAGATAATTTCAGGTGGGGAAGGTATAAGCATCTCGGGAAATTCAGAAAAGCTCCTATAAAAGGTAGCATTTGAGCTGAGTTTTGAAGGAAATGATGGCACTGCCTGCCTCATAAAGCCCACACATGTGCCAGGGTTTCTGCTAGGTGCTAGGAGGATCCAAAAACCATAATGACAGTCTTACCTTCAAAAAGCTAACATTCTACTGTGCTAATAATAACAAATAGACTACCTGTTCCTCCAGGTTTTTGTGTTGAAAGGCTTTTGCAAATGTACCAGGTTACTAACCTATTAATTTCTAATTTGTCATTTACCACCTATCTGATCTCTCAACTTTGCTTTTGTTGCTCTGCCTTCTTTTAACTCTAAGAAGCAAGTTGCAGCTCCCAGGATAAACTCATCATTTCTAAACTCATCACTTCCCGCCACACTACCAATTCAAGCCTTGATTGACTCCAAAACCCATAGCCTCCTCTGCCCTCTACTGGTAGGGATGGAGAGGCACGTACCAAACTCCTCCCAATGCCTTCCTTTAGAGGAAGCAGAAATTGGAATTTCAGGCTCACTCACCTCAGCATCTGGCTTCTCTGTTTGGTTTCAACTCCACAGGACAAAATGTTCCTTTTCCAGGTACCCTTCCAAGTGCCTCCCATCCCCTTTCCTGCCTCCTTTTGGGTGTTATCTCCTCCCATGTGATTATAAGCCCCCTGAGGGCAGAGACTGTCTTTATTTTTATTAACTGTATAAGCAGAATAGTCCCTGATACATAATAGACACAATAAATATTATTGGACTGAGTAAGTCACTTATTCTCATAGTCCTCAGTTTTCCCATCTATAAAATGAAAGTATTGAACTAAATGATCCATGAGTTCTCCTCTAAATCTCAAACCTATGCTCCTATTATTAAAAAAAAAAAAATCTCCCAGAGCAGTAGCACTAAAACCGAGTCCACAATTTAGAGGGAGAACTGAATGCCAACAAAAGCAGTTGAGGCGTTGAAGCTGGATTTTATATTTACTAGTTCCCATCGTGCTTTAAACTGCAGGGTGAGCCAAAATTAATAATGACCATTGAAACGAGTGTAACTGATTCAGAGAGAGAACAATCCCACACCGGCCCCACCAAAGATGTTTTCCTCAGGTTAGTCAAGATAGTCTATCTATTCTCATGGACAAGGCCAGAAAAAGTCAAGTAGAAAAACAGGGGAAAGTACTTGTACGCACATTCATAGGCAACTTTTGTAAGAAACAAGGTCTCTCCCATGTGGTCTTTGATATTCCACTCTAGTAAAAGTCTGAGACTTTCTTTAAAAATGGCACTTCTTACTTATTGGTTATCTGAGGATTTATATAGTGATTTTTCTCCATGGGCCTGTCTTGAAATGAACAAATCCGTCAAAGGACTTTAAATCAATATGCTTGAAAAATAGGTACAAATGATTCACCATGTTTTAAAAAAAAATAGAATAGATTTGCAGAAACTAGCTCCAAATGGTATCAGTGTCCTGGCTGAGCTAAGCTGCTGCTAACATTCATCTTTTTCACATCTAAAAATTATATCTTTTTTTCCCCACTGGTGCTGGATTTTTTATGTGCCATTAATTGCCTTAGTGGGAGATAGGTACATTTTGACAAAAAACACACACACACACACACACACACACACACACACACACACACACACAAGTGATAAAGGAATATAGAGGCACCCCTGAGCCACAGGAATGCTGAGTTGTGGAATGAGGCCAAAGGGCACTCAAGGTCCCTATGCTCAAATGAACACCTACTACAAACAAAGAAAAGCCATTATCTCTAGTTAAAATCAGAAAATTATGGAGAAGATATGTGTGTGTGTGTGTGAGTGGGCAAAGGGAGTATATCAAAAAATAACAGAATTAAAGAGTAGATTAATTTTTTTAAGGCTAGGATATAATAATAATTATATACAAAATCAGGAGTAATTCAATTTTAATCAATTCCACAAAGCAAAGATTTATCAAAGGTCTACTACGTACAAGACAAGAAGGAATATATTTTATAGAGTTTTAGGAAGACCCCAATCTTGGATGTAGCCTTTGCCAACTTCTTGGATTTTGAATGAATCATTTCACTTTCCTGGGTTTTAGGAATTGGACGAGATTGCCTTTATGCTCCATTCCTGCTCTAGATCCCAACACCCTCTGACTAGATGAAAGGAAAGTACGATGACTACACCTCCAGAAAAGTTAGGGAATTTAAAAGTTCTCAGAAGAGACTAGAAATGCGTCTCATTCTTGTGTGGGATGAGAAGTGTGATTCACTCATAAGGAAGAAAGTCAAAGTCCCTTTGTCATCTTTTTTTTTCTTTTACCTCAATGTGATGCTTTGTAGGTTTAAACGCGGATATTGAGAATAATATTCCCTTTTTTACTTTAAGCTTTAAAGGTGAGAGAGTTTTATCTATGCCAATGATATCCTTATAGCAATGAAATCATGGGTACAGATAGCTCTCAGATAAGGAAACTCCCTCTACCAGTACAATATTCTCTGCAAACCTTGGTCTTAGAGATCATCCTTTAACTATTAATAAAAACCCAAAATTAAAAGCAAAGAGAAAAGAGCCCTTTACTAAGGTGGTTGTGGTGACTGATATTAGAATGTAAACTCCTTGTGAGAAGGATTATTTTACTCTTATACTTGTATATCAAGAGCCTGCCACATGGTCAGACAAAAATAGTTCTTAATAATTAATTTGTTTATTGATTGATATCACAAAAGATATATTTATGTATGAAATGCTTTCATTCAACAGAGTTTTCCTTGATTCTCAATCCAGTAGCTTGAAGACACATGGCAGTTCCAAGCCCTACAGGTAATGGAATTCTTGGCAGGGAATAGGGTGCAAAAGAGTCAAGGACAGGGTTTGGTCCTCTTGTTGAAGAGTTCACTTGATATTTTATTTTTAAATAGACAGTCGCCAAGGATGGGTAAAGATCACAGGGGGCAAAGTCTAGCCCTTAAGAAAATATGAATAATCAATCAATCAATAAACAGTTATTAAGTGCTTACTATAAATAGATGCATAGCAATAAGCAAAAATTGCCAAAGGATCTAGTTTTTTCAACCACAGCAGTAAAGAAATTGCATTGTAATCAGTTTGATGCAAAGAGAATTTCACCAATAGAAGAAAGAGGTGAGAGAGAGAGAGAGAGAGAGAGAGAGAGAGAGAGAGAGAGAGAGAGAGAGAGAGAGAGAGAGAGAGAGAGAGAGAGAGAGAAAGAGAGGAGCAGAAAGAGAGAGAGACAGAGAGAGAGAGGAGCAGAGAGAAAGACAGAGAGAGAGAGAGGAGCAGAGAGAAAGACAGAGAGAGAGAGATAGACAGAGAGAAAGAGAGAGAGAGGAGCAGAGAGAGAGACAAAGAGACAGAGAGACAGAGAGAGAGGAGCAGAGAAAGAGAGAGAGAGAAAGAGAGAGAGAGAAAGAGAGAGAGAGAGAGAGAGAGAGAGAGAGAGAGAGAGAGAGAGAGAGAGAGAGACAAAGACAGACAGAGACAGAGACAGACAGACAGAGACAGAGACAGAGAGAGACAGAGAGAGACAGAGACAGAGACAGAGAGACAGAGATAGAGAATGTGTTATTTTTATTTTGTGAGGGTGTGAGCTTTGGAGCACTGTCATATAAGGGCAGGAAAAAAAAATCACGAACTTGAATGCTATTAGTGGGTCTTACACTGCACATATGATCTATGAATCCAGCCATGGCTCTCAGCCAAATGGAACTCATGTAACTGCCATGCTGTCGTATTCTGTTTTGAAATGTGAGTGGGATTTGGTGGAAAGGGGTTTGCAGGTTTTGTTTAAGAATCACATTGGAAGAGAAACATCATTCACTTCAAAGCAGTGAGGAATGCGAGGATTTCAGGCTAGCTGGCCAGATTGCTGCCAGTGTCACAACACCCAAAATAGATAATTAAATACCCCTGTTTTTCCACAACCCATGTAACTTGTGTATGCTTTAGGGTTATGCATCAAAAAAGATATGAAGATTAAAAAAAAAATCCTTCCTACCTGTCTAACAATTCTAAGACAAAAAGGCAGGAGCTAGGCAAACAGGGTTAAGTGACTTGTCCAGGGTCACACAGCTGGGAAGTGTCTGAGTTCAAATTTAAACTGAGGTCTTCCAGACTACAGGCCTAGCACTCTGTCCACTGTGCTACCTACTTGCCCCTGCAGACTTTCTATGCTTTTACTGCTTCTCAGAGTTGTTTCACTGAATGCCTAGACTAGTGGCCACTAAGTGCCTGTTTCCAAGATCCTTGATATTCCCCCTTGAAACCCAAATGAATGTTTAGCTTATCAGCATAATCATGAGCTAAATACAGCTTTACCATCCAAACTACTCCAATTGTAGGAGACTTTGGGGTGAAGTGCAAAGAACACAGTGAACTCATTATTTCCACTGTTCTTACAATATCAATTGAATATAATAGTTCAACAAATACAGTAACATTCTAGGAGACATGAAAATCTACCTGAAGCACAGTACCAGACCTCATGGTACAGTACTTTCCAAGAAATTCAGCTACACCAGAAGCTAAAAGCAACTTAAAGAATTTAGTGGGAGACTCACTGAATTCAAGTGTTGGCAAACTTTAAGAGGAACCCGTCCCTTTTAATTTCTCCTATTTCCTTTGGACTAGCCCTGTGGTAGGCAAAATTGGGAAGCAAAATTGTTAGTTGAATTTCCATACCTTCCTAATTCACTTTTCCCTCTTTCCTTATATTTCCATACTTACTCATAGTTCTCATGCTGACACATCTGGTCAGCACTTTAACCCACCCTCAAATTTCAGCATTGCATCTGGGATCCTGATACTTCAAATATTTCACACTTCTCAGCAACTTAAATTTCCTTGTTCTGTGCCCTTTTTCCTTAAAGTTCACTAGGAGACTCATCAATCTCATCTAGCAATAAGAACTGGACTTAAAAGAGGTAATGGGATATGATGGCTCAATGTCTTATAATTTCTAGAAGTTACTTGACAAATTTAGCATAAAAGGAATTAATTTGACAATATCAGATACAATTTAATTTTCCAGTGACTATTATATGCCATATTATTAAAATTAATTTCCCCTCTTTCATTCAAGTTCTTGGACCTCCCCTTAGAGTCTAAACAAGTAATACTGACTCTCTTGTCTTTCTTTGATGTTGATTCCATCTTTTGGAAGATGGAGGAAGCAATGAGGCAAGCTACTCTTTTTGATATGACTTTGATCAAACAGAAGAAACTGGCTGCTGAAATAATGAGAAATAATGGGAGCTGTGGTGTGAATGGGGCCAATATATCACTGAATTTTTGATAGATGAGAGGAAAATTGATAATAGTCTGACAAGAAACCTATATTTGGAGAGTTGCGATATCAAAGGGTCCAGAGAAAAGATAGGTAGGATGCCATGAACTAAAATCCGATAGGGTAATAAGTCTAGAAGGGATAGAAGATTCTCAAGAATGAAATTCTGAAGACACAAAGAGAAATATTTCCTGTAAAGAGAAAAGGGAAGAGTTGATGAAA
This sequence comes from Monodelphis domestica, assembly GCF_027887165.1. Lineage (NCBI taxonomy): Eukaryota > Metazoa > Chordata > Mammalia > Didelphimorphia > Didelphidae > Monodelphis > Monodelphis domestica. The sequence continues at coordinate 383,448,363 of NC_077229.1, read as the reverse complement.
GAGACTAATGTAGACATGGAGGGAATTCATCAACTTAGACTTAAAAAAAAAACATATATATATATATATATATATATATATATATATAAAGTGCAGGTGTTAGAAGTCTGGATACAAAGGTGTAGCACAATTCTATAATAACTAGAGTACTAAAGCAAAAAATGAGTTGGAGATGGCAGGAAAAAATAAAGACAACAAAAAAGTCTTTCTATGTGTTTATGTTTTAAGCTATGTTGAGAAAAGTAGATATTGAAAGACAAGACCATTGTAAAGTGTGAAAGGGATAGAGATAATAGATGACAGAAGGCAGCATTTCTTAATTCTGATTTTGCCTTTTATTTCTGTCAAGGAGAATGACCTTTGAATTGAAAAAAAACATGAAAAATGAAATTATTTCTCAATAGAAGGAAGGTTATGATAGTAAGAAAGCACAATGCTGCCTCGGATTAGAGTTTGTCTCTTGGCTGAGATGAACTACATCAAAGAGTAGAAAAATGACTATGAGAAATGATTGCCGAACCACTATCAGTGATCATTACTAGATGGCAGCAAATGGAGGAGGTACCACAGAACTAGAAAAGGGCAAATGTCTTAATTTTCAAAGGAAAAAGGAAAAAAAATGAATCAATCTTATTGGCTAGGCTAAGAAGTTTGACTTAGTTAGAATGTATTATTAAAGGGATGCATGCTGAACATCTAGAAAAGGCAATAGTGATCACATAAATAAATCATGTTGGATTAATATCACTTCCTTTCCTGAGCAGGAGAATGTTACAGATGTAGTTTGAGTAGATTTTAGCAAAGCATTTGATGAAGCTTCTCATTCTGTTCTTATAGAAAATATGGAGAGATGTGATCTAAATAATAGTAGAGTTAAATAGATTCAAAACTAGCTTACTGACCAGACTCAAAGGGTAGTCTTTTGTCAACTTAGAAGGACATCTCTAGTAGTGTCCCACGGATTTGTACTTGGATCTGTGCTGTTTAAGTTAGGATTATTGATCAAAAGATTATAGATTTAAAACTGGAAAGGACTTTAGAGGCCATCTAATCCAATCTTCTTATTTTGTACATGAGGAAATTGAAGTGGAGAGGTTATTGACTTGCCCAGGTCACATTGGTGATAAGTAACAGAGTCAGCATTTTAATCCACTCTGACTCCAAGACCATCATTCTTTCTACCCTATCCACAAGGATACTCATCAAATTCACAAATGACACCAAGATGAGAATGATAACATATTACATGACAGGGTCAAGATTAAAAAATATCTTAGCAGAACAGAAATTTTATGCCTCAGTTATAAAATCCAACTCTTTAGGTACAAAATGAAGGGCATGTGACTAGATGGAAAACGTTCTAGAGATTTTGATGGAGTACAAGTTCAAAGTGAGTTTACCATATAGAATAGCAACCCAAAAAAAAGTAAATTCCAACTTAGGCTACATTAATGTCAACATAGTGTCCAACTCCAACATTGGAGAAGTAAACACACACATTTGGAGTATTGAGTTCGGTTCTGGGTACCCCATTTCTGTAGATATATTTATAATCAAAGGTCTTCAGAGAAAGGTAACCAGGATGGTGAAAAGTATTCATGACATAGTAGGATAGGCTGAAGGAATTAGAGAGGTTTAGCTCAGAGGAAAAAAGAGATTATACAAGGTTATAACAGTTATCTTCAAGTACTTGGAGGGCTCATATATGAAGGAAGAATTAGACTTACTCCTCAAGAGCAGAACTAGCCAGGTGGGAGTTGCAGACAGACAGGTTGAGGCTCCATATAAGGGAAAAAATTTCCTAACATTAAGAAGTATCATAAAGTAGGGACGTATTCTCTATTTTTTCCTTTTTTTCCCCTTTCCCCCTCTCCCTTTCTCCTTCTATTCTTTTTTCCAGTCTTCCTGTCCTTCCCACTTTGAAAATCCATTTTTCTTTAAATCATTGACTTTATAGAATTTTTGGTAGACTGGAGTAATGGAGCAATCACTGAACTGGAAATCAGAAGACCTAAGCTCTAGTTTTGATCCTGCCCATCAACAATTGTGTGACCGTGGCAAGTTGTAATCTTTTTGAATTTTCTAACTAATCTTTTGCTTTATCTTCATCCAGGTCACGCTGGATGGTGGTGGGTATGCTCCATGGCTCTTTCCTAGTTCCTCTTCTCTTTTCTCTTTACACTAGTTCATGTGGTCATCTCATCAGCTTCCATAGATTTAAATATCATTTCCATATTCCCTCACTGGAGGCTAGGTGTATTGTACAGAGGGGATCCTTTCTCCAGTTTTGTATATGTTAGCCAGCCTCTGAGGTCCTTTTCAATTCAGAGATTTCTGACTTCTGTGAAATCATTTATTAAAAAAAAAAGAAAATAAGATTTTTCCCCCTAAATGCAGGGAAACTACTGATGAGCAAACATAGAATTGCTTCTTTTTTTACAGAAGAATCTAAAGATTCTAATGCCAGAAAAAAATACAATTGCAATTCTAAGATGAGCATCAAAACTATTCATCAGGCAAGTGGCTCTGTTTCCTCCAGCAGCACTACAATTCAGGGCACAGTAAAATAGAAAGCTGTAACCCCTTCTAACAGGAATGTTTTCTTCTATTTGTTTTCCACATTTCACCAAGTCTAAACATATTTTGCCTCACAATATTATCCTCTCCTATTTGGCAGGCATTTTATTTTAAATGAAGCTGATGCTGCCACAGTATTTTCAAGGGAACCGCCTTCTTGTGAAACCACTCAGCTGGCCCTTGAGCATCCTCCTGTATCCTGGGAAGAAAGGGAGAGAAGGTGGAGCCACTCACTGATGCTGAAGCCCTTTGAGAGGAAAAACAAGGCATTGCTGGTGGTTATTTTCCTTTTCTTTCACCCAAACTGTGAAGCTAATCTTAAGAGAGGAAATCTAATGAGCCTAGTCCTTTTAAAACAGAGAACACTAAATATTAGAGAAATCTAGACCTTGAAAATTGTGTAACCTCTCCTCTCTAGTGTTCTGACAATTCTTGCAGGTGTTTAGAGGGGGAAAAACTTCCATCTAAAAAGGAGAAAGCAAAGAGTAAGAATTGACAATTACAAGTTCTGGTCTGCACAACCAGTAACTTTTCCAGGCTATAGTTTTTTTTAATGACAATTTGATACTGAGGGAACATTTTGTTTTGTTTTGGTTTTTTTTTTTTTTGGTTTTTTATTGTAAGTATGTTGCAAAGCATCTATTTTCAAAATGTGGCCTGCTTTGGCCAATAAGTATTAATCTCTCTTTCTCTCTCTCTTTTCCTCCTTCATCTTTCTCCCTTTCCCTATGTCTCTCTATTCTTCTCTTTTTCTCAATCTTCCCCTTTCTCTCCTTCCCATTTCGAAAATCCATTTTTACAGGCACCTAAGCAGGTGAGTGGATAGACATACCAGGCCTAGAATTGGGAGGACCTGAGTTCAAACTGGCCTCAGACACTTTCTAGGTGTGTGACCCTTGGGCAAGTCATTAAATCCTAATTGCCAAGCCCTTGCCACTCTTCCGAACTGGAAATCAGAAGATTTGAATCTGCTTTAAACAACTAGGTGAGCTTGGCAAATTGTAATCTCTCTGAATCTCCAACTAATCTTTTTTTGGATCTTCTTGTATCTCATGCTAGATAACGGTGGGTATGCCCCAGGGCTCTTTCAAAGCCTTCTTTTCTCTCTCTGCCTTTCCATTTGGTCATCTCATCAGCTCCTGTGGATTCAATTATCATCTCTATACTAATGATCCTCAGATCTACTTATCCAGTCTCAACTTTTCTTCTGCTCTCCAGCCTCACATCTCTGCAATATTAGACATGTCACACTGGATCTCCCATAGACATCTTCAACTCAACATGTCCAAAACTGAACTCATTATCTTTTGCCCCAAACCCTTTCCTTTTCCTAATTTCACTTGTAATGTAGAGAACTGTCATGCTCCTATTCAACTGGGCTCTTCCTTCTCTTTCACCAACACCCCCCTCCATATCTAATCTGTTGCTAAATCCTATCTACTTTACCTTTGTAACATCTCTCCTCCATGCTCCCTTCTCCTCCCTGACACTGCCACCACTGAGGTCCTTATCACATCATGCCTGTATTATTGCCATAGCCTGCAGGTTAGTCTCCCTGTCCCAAGCATCTCCCTCATGCAGTCCATCTTCCACTCAGCTGTCAAATTGATTTTTCAGAAGCAAAGATCTGACCTCATCCTTTATTCACCCCGTATTTGATACATTCCAGTGGCTTCTGAACTCCTCTAAGTTCAAATACAAAAGCCTTCATTTAATGTTCAAAGCCTTTCATGACCTGCCCCACTCAGTCTGTTCTAGTCTTCCTCCACTTTACTCATTCATACATAGTCTTCGAGCCAGTAAAAATGGCCTTCTTGCTGGTCCTCATGTCTGGGATAATCCCTACTCTTCTCTGCCTCTTGGATTCTCTGGCTTCTTTTTTTTTTTTTTAATAAAACCCTTACCTTCTGTCTTGGAAACAATACTGTGTATTGGTTCCAAGTCAGAAGAGTGGTAAGGGTAGGCAATGGGGGTTAAGTGACTTGGCCAGGGTCACACAGCTGGTCTCTGGCTTCTTTTAAGTGCCAGCTAAAATTCCATCTTCTTTGCAAATCCTTTCCTGATTCTTTCTTAGGTCTAAAGACTTCCATTGATGATCTCCAATTTATCCTGGCTTATTTGTACATAATTGTTTGCATGTTCTTACTCATATCCTTCTATGAGCTCCTTGAGGGCAGGAACTATCTTTTGTCTTTCTTTATATTCCCAGCACTTACCACAGTGATTGACACAGACTAGGCGTTTAGTAAATAATTACTGAGTGATTGAGGGACTATAGCCGGAGAGTAAAGTTCAAAAGCCATCTGGCCCAAATTGTCTCCTCACTGTTCTGTACAAGAGCCTGAAGTGCCTCTAATTGGGGTTAAGATATTATTTCCCAGGAAATTGCTGTTAGAAGGAGTTTGTGTTATTTGGGAGCTTAAGACCTCTATTGGAATAATACACAGAGTCCTTTCCTGTTCTTATATTCTTTGGGTCTAATTTGCAAACATACTTTTAGTATTAATTAATGGGAGGGAGTACTCACTTCTATGATTATTTATGAACAACAAGAGGGGACAGGGATTTCATTCATTTAAGGAACTCCCAGGCAAGAAAATTCTATCTACCAAAGCAGATAGACACTACATCTATAACTTGTAGTCTTAAAGAGTTCCCTAGAACAGTAGTGCTCATACTTTTTTGTCTCAGAACCACTTTACACTTAAAAATCATTGAAGCCCCATCCTAAAAAAAAATTGTTTATGTGTATTATATCTATTAAAAATTAAAATGTCTCAGAATTATTATGAAAATAATTTTTGCCTCCTTGATCTCTCAAGGAGTCCCCTCCAACACTCTGAGAATTGCTGGCCCAGAATATTGAAAGGTTGTGAGTTGCCCAAGGTCTCATAGTAGTATGCGTGGAAGTGGAGCACGATTGCCCAGGTCCCTCTGGCTCTAAGCTGCTGCTCACTCTACCATGGCTACCTCTAACACAGACATTTGTAAATCACAGAGAACCCCTGTTTTCAAAGTGCCATTTCTAATGCCCACTACAGTGGTACCTTGATACAGGAGCACCCTAAGTCACAAGTAATTTGAGATATGAGCAATGATGATAGGGATTTTTTGGTTTTAGTCATGGGTGGATATTTGAATCACGAGCTTCTGATACCCTCCACTAGATAGAACATTTGATTTCACAAGTTACAGGATGCTATCTCTCCTTTAGTTCAAAGTTTATCTGACCATGCAAACATCTATATTGAATTGCTTTTGCTTTCTTCTTTATTTTTGTCCTTATTATCAGTTTTTTGGTAAATTTCTTAACTTTTAACCATGGTTCCTGACAATGGAAGAATGGAAGGAGTTACACCAGAAGCAGCAGCAAAGGCCATTTTGCAGGAAATTAGTGGGGAGGACCCTGAGGTGGATGAGGTAATCAGTACGAATGAGATTAAGGAAATGTTGAGAATCTAGGGGAAAAAATGAAACAGTTTGTTGAAAAGACACACCCATTTCTGATCAAGGACACATGTAATACCCAATGAAATTGTGCATTGGCTATGGGAAGGGTGTGGGGAGGGGAAGGAGGGAAATAATATGATTCTTGTAACCAAGGAATAATGTTCTTAATTGACTAAATAAATTAATTTTAAAAAATAAAGCAATTATGAGCAGGAAAAAAAAAGAAAAGAAAAGGCACACCCAGAAAAAGTTGCAATGTGTGTTGGAACTGTGTGAGGACACTTGTTTCACACATTATCAAAATGTTCTGAAAGGGAGGAAGAAACAAACTTCTATGGAAAGGGTTTTGTTGAAACAGCCCCTAAGTGTAATCAGGAAAGGAAATAGCCAAAATTCATGAAGAAAATGATGATAATTAAGGAAAATTTTAAAAATTGCAATTAAATTTAGCAATAAAAGTACATATCATAAGTAATGTGGAAGGTCAGTTTTGCATTTAAATGTAGCACATGAGTACAATCAAATGTAATGGACTTCTCTACTCGCCGTAATGCAATGATCCAGAACAATTCTGAGGGACTTACAAGAAAGAATGCTACCCACATCCAGAGAAAGAACTGTGGGAGTAGAAACACAGAAGAAAAACAACTGCTCAATCACATGGGTTGATGGAGATCTGACTGTGGATGTAAATTCTAAATGATCATCCTAGTGCAAACATCAACATTATGGAAATAGTTCTTGATCAATGACACGTGTAAAAGACAGTGGAATTGCTTGTTGGCTACAGGAGGGAGTTGGAGGTAGGGGATGGAAAGAACATGAATCATGTAACCATGAAAAATATTCTAAATTAATTAATTAAATAAAAATTTTCAATTGAAATAAATAAATGTAGCACATGTATAGAGAGTAAGTTATGTTAAGCTATAGCACCCAAAATGAAAACCTCCACCAACATCATTTTTGCCTGACCTTGAAAGGAAATAGGATTTCATAAGCAAATTTATTTCTTTACATTCTTTCTTATTATGTATATATTTATTTGTTATTTATAAAAAACATTTACTGTCTAAATTGAATTCTTACCAAATCCCTTCTCAGGGCTTGGTGTGCTAGAAAATAGAGAGATTTGCTGCCCCAAAGTGGTTGTGATCTGGACTGGTATTAACCAGTGTTTCCTCACAACCTAGATTTGGTCCATTCCTCCTTCTTCTCTCTCCTGTGACCAAGAGTATTAGTTTTCCCCAAAATAAAATAAAGCACTTCCATAATCTGATTGGTCCCAGCTACTCTAATGTAGCTTCCTGGCCACCTAAGAGCATAAAAAGGTCTGGTCACATGGAGTCTGGGCCACCTCTCAAACTTGATGGATGCCTGAGACTATGAGAGTCTCACGTATCTCAATACATCTGCTGACCAGATGTGTTTCCAAAAGAAGGTGAGATGGGCAGTATCTACCAAGACTAAAGTAAAGTGCCACTTTATATACTTATTGCATATCTTTGAAGTATTAAGGTAAAATGAACCCTTTTTCTAATTACTCAATGATTTTCAAAAGCCTTAGTTTATCCCCAATTCAAACCTGAACCAAGAGAGTAAAAGTGTTGAGCATACCTGGCTAAATAGGGAACTATTGAATGTAAGCTAGTGATCTTGCTCCAGTCAAAAAAGGAGGAAACATTTTGATTAAGAGCTGCCTGGCACACACTTTTTTTTTTTAGTTTGGATCTCCCTGTCTCTCATTGGGCACTCATGGGGCTAATACCAGTATTGATTAGCACAGAAGTTTTGACCTACTTTGGTTTTCTAAGTGGGGCCAATTCTAGCTTCCTTTGGCAGTCTCATTGTCCCATTTTCCAGGGTTCGCCATATTGTTGTTGGACCTAGCATGGACACCAGTTCAATTTAGCCCTACTACAGCTCAGAAACTCCTGAGCTCAAGAGATCCTCGCACCTCAGCTTTACTGCATTCACCCCCCACCCCAGGGACACATGTTAAAGCTTAAAGCAGCCTTACAGATCACTCTTTAAATTCCAAGCTTCAATTGAAAGATAAGGAAAAAGGCTCAGACTTGCCCATGGTTACATGACTTTTAAAACAAAGTAAGACTTAGATCTCAGGTCTTCTGATTTCTGAACAATCCAGTGCTTTTTCCTACTACTCTACATTGCCACATTTCAAAGAGCACCCACCTTACATGGCTTCCTCTTCATTAAAAACAGAATCAGCTAGGATCTACTATGGGATGTTTTCCTGTAGGGTTGAAGTATGCCCTTTGGGGATCAATATACATAGCTTCCAGGTCAGCATTTAAGCGAAGAAGCTTTGAAGGACCAACTGGAATAGCCTGCCTAGAACCAAGGCTCTGCTCTGGGGCAACACAGATACCAAAATGGTTATTAAATCCAGTTATATCTCAAAGTAAACAAGAGAGCATAGTAAGAAACTGGGCGCAAAGCCATTTCCTTCTAGCTCTTCTGATTGACAAGTCTCATATACAAGGACAAGGAGAGGGTGCCTTCATGATGTGATTGGGTATGGGGGTGGAGGGAGGTAGCTTGCAGGCCATCTGGCCCAAATCGCCTCCTCACTGTTCTAGCCAAGTACCTAAAGTGACTGTAATTGGGGTTAAGGTATTATTTCCCAGGAACCTGCTGTTAAAAAAAGGTATTTTTGATATTTGGGAGCTTAATACCCCTATTGGGAGCTTAGCATGGGTTCATTTTTCAAATTAACTGGCATTTGAGGCCATGTCCCAAGAACACATGGAGTACAGAACAAACACATTCTGTAAGGGAAATAGAAGTGAAAAAAGCCTCTCCCCAGAGGCTGTACCACCATCTTTGTAATCATGGGTGATTTTTCAGATTGTGCTATCTGATACGATGTATAATATAGACTTCCTAGTGGAATGCATATAATTTCATGGATTTCCCAGTCAAATTATTTTTGGATTGAGGTTCCCAGTTGGTGACCAAATTAAAGAAGGGAGTACAAAACATACTAGCATTACAATTCTTACTCATAGTCATTTACCATCATCAAAAAAACTGGTAGGTAAAGTATACCTACTGTAGAGGTATAGAAAGGTTCTATTTTCCTTCTCTTGACAAGAGTGGTGTCCTTTTAGAATAAGCCTTCATTTAAGTGTAAATCGGTGAATATGTCTAATGCTTATATTTGGCCTTCTTTTACTCCAACCTTTGTATAAGAATAACCAAAATGGGGGGCAGCTGGGTAGCTCAGTGGATTGAGAGCCAGGCCTAGAGGTCCTAGGTTCAAATTTGGCCTCAGACACTTCCCAGCTGTGTGACCCTGGGCAAGTCACTTGACTCCCATTGCCTAGCCCTTACCACTCTTCTGCCTTGGAGCCAATGCACAATATTGATTCCAAGATGGAAGGTAAGGGTTTAAAAAAAAAAAAGAATTACCAAAATGTAGTCTGTGATGTCCCCTTTGGAGACCAGTAATAGATAGCAGATTAGAAAGTATCTTTTCTCTGCCCTAGAACACAACAAATTCCTCTAAGACCAATGGGTCTTCTTTGTGCTAAAAATACCTGTGGGAAATGGATCATATTCAGAGGTATCCCTTCTTGGTGAACCAAGGGAAACTTTGGCGTGCAGATTAATTAAATCCTTTTGCTGAATTGAACTCTAAACTGTAAGAAATAGATTTTCTTTCCACAACAGCTATGATGGCCTGTATGAAGAGTTTTAAACATAGTAAAGGACAGGAAACCTTTTTTTTTTTTAATTTGGCACCTTGCATCTACAATGGGAGCAAGTACTCTACCTCTCTGATATTAAGGAAGTCACTTAACTTCTTTGCACCTATTACCTCCTCTGTAAAATGACAAAGGAGAACAACACAACATTATTTCTATTTTCAAATTGCTTATTATTATGACCCTTAATCATAATAAATTTTAAAAAGGATTTAAAATTTGCAAAACACTCTATATGTTTGTATCTATACCTCAGAGTTGTTTTGAGTCTAAATATCACTCTATATAATTAATTTATAACATATTTCTAGGATATTTGTGTATATATATAATTAGTTCAAATATATAATTATATATTATATATCACACATTATGACACTGAATGATTATATATAACATATAATTATTTTATATATGTATAATCAGTTCAACTCTCACTCCTGCAACTTACTAGCTATGTGACTTTCAGCAAATAATTTCATGTCTCTGGGCTTCACTTTCCTCATCTGTAAAATTCAGAAGTTGTGCTAATTGACCTCTAATGGTCCTTCTGGCTCTAAATCTATGATCATTTCCCAAACCAGAATGTCTCAAGGCTGTACTGCACAAGGGAGGTCAGCTCAAATCAACTGAAAGAATAGAGGCAAATGGAACTATTTTGTGGTCTGAAAGGACTATGGTTCACAGGATGAGACCTGGAAAAAAGTCAGTGATCTATAGACCTCTTGACTGGTTCCTCGCTTCTACCAAACATATCCTGAAAGGCTATACCCATCCTGAAAGGACTAGAAACAGTTATTAAGTAAACAGAGACTGATGGAGCTAGAGAGCCTAAAGGGAAAACAAGTTAGATTCTGGCAATTCCCTCCCCCAGCTGGGATTGATTTCACTGTCATTCGTTTTACCAGAAAGCTTTGTTTATACCACTAACGTAACATTTAGCTCTGGTTTGTATTACAATTATTTGTGTACATACTTTATGAACTCGACTGTGGGCTCTCCAAGTGGAGGGATTCTACTATAGACAGTTTTGGACTTGGAGCATAACCTACAGCAGTCCTTCAGACACAGTAGGTACTCAATAACTACCTTACAGGAATAGGTTGAGTAAATGAAATAATAGTTTTCAGGATCTGAATCCAGAGCTGAGAAGAAATATCTGTTTATCCAAATGCCACAGGCTATTTCAACCAGCTTATAGCAATTTATAGAGTTTCCTATTTCCCATGAAATCGAATTCTACCAAAGCCCATTAATAGGCTTTATTATTTATTTATTATTTATGTTATTAATAGACAGACAGGCTCATGCAAACATGATACAGAAGAGAATAATATTGACTTTAAATACTTCCAGCATTAGAATTCTTAGATTCACTTAAACAAATATAGTCAAGTCTTAAAAAATACATCAGCTGGTTATGTGGATGGGGGATGATCATTTATCTCCATTTGCTAGATATGAAAGCCATCAAAGCCAAGGCAACAGAGCTGTCATCCATTAAGAAAAAAAGGCAGAATATGTGGTCCAGTTGACTTTCTCTAGTTTCATGTAGGGTTTCAGCAGCCAAAGTCTAAAAGGCAATAGTTTGATAGCATCTCTCCTTATGGCTCCCTGCCTAGTGTAGTTAATTACTAGGAATTTCAGCAAATTTAACTAGTCAACATCCAGTGGCTTGTCTGTTCAAAGGCTTGTGCTTCAACTTTTCAGCCATCAAAACAGCAAATACCTTCTTCCAACTTAGCCCACCTGAGTCCTAATTGAGAGGATCATTCCAATCTTTTGGGGAAAAAATGTTTGAGTTCTGTTTTTCTTTAAGTATCTTAGAAAAATGACAAGATAGAGAAAACTTTGCCTGGATTTCAAAGGCAGCAAAGACTTTCAAAGACTTTGGTAATTTGTGCAGTATCCCAGCTCAAGAACAGAGGAAGCCTCTGTCTTCCAGTTCTATTCCTGCATTGTACTCCTTTCTTTCTCAGCTCAGATAAAACACAACCCCAAAGTATTTAGCACCTTAGGTCCCACTGTGAGGGATCCAGTTCAAACCTTGCCAGAAGCACTATTATAATCACACACATACACACACCTTGGACTCCTTTCTCTTAAACTGCCTCGAAAGTAGGGTAGTCTTATGACTTTTTATGCAATGTTCTCTGAAGAAATAAAAAGCACAGTGCCAATATGCCCTTTCCTTTTTCTCCATCCTCCAAACGTGTTCAACTTTGACATCCCAACTTTTTACCATCCTTAGTGGTGACACCATTAATCATGATACCCAAAGATTTTCATCCAGTTGGCTACCAAAAAGCTTTGAAATGCATTTAGGCAAGCTGGTGCTGTTTTAATCTCCTTATCCATTAGTAATCAATAGTTCAATGTTTCAAAACTGTTCATGAGGCAAACAACTCTCTTTTCACTGTAATGGCAGGAAGCCTCAGTATTTGTGTGCTCCCGCATCTTTCCTGATTCTGTGTTTTCTTTCATGAGCTAAACAAAAGGCTCTGTAAGCTAACAGTTGCCTTGGATAGTTTCCCAATTATTTATAAACTTGGTAGTCAAGTTTTAGTGAGAGTCACAGCTCACCACTTATTTAGTGGTGCTCTAAGAAGTATTTCACTAGCCACAGAGAAGCCATACTCAGGTCATCCATGTGTCACCCTTATGAGCTAATAAAGCTAAAGCTGAGTTGTCACTGAACAGGGACTTCATCCTCTCAATCTAGTCTATTTCCTATATTAGAATGATAGATTTTACAGCTGGAAAGGACCAAATGCTTAATTATACCAAGGAGGAAACAGCTAATATTAAAGTGACTTGCTCAAGATTATCAAAGCAGTATGTGGCAGAAATGACACGTGAATTCAGGATATCTAGATTCTGACCCCAAACACAGTGCTCTTTTCAGGAAAGCCCACTATTTCTCTTATGTTTGATAGCAGTGAACTATTTCAATCTGGATTATTGACTAACTGCATAACGGCCAAAAAGAGTCTACTTTTTTTTTCCACCGAAGCATCCCAGCTGTGTCTCTTTATACTACATGTCATTCATTGTTCCTCTGAAATAATTTGTAATTTTGTCCTTAAATTACTAAATTAGAGGGTATAATTCTTCCAATTAAGCATTTAAGTTTAAAAAGAAGGAAACATCCTGGGGGCATCTCCTTCTGAACTTTGAAGAAACCGAAGATATTTTCTTGCCAGGCAGTAAGTGCTAAATCCTAAGTGCAATCACAGCTTCAAACTAGCTAACAGATGTTTATTCTCAGGAATGTTTTGGTTTTTTTTTTCTCACTGATTTATTTGAAGGAATTAGATACTTTCTGACATAATATTTAAGCTGAAAGTTTAAAAAAATCATTTCCTGAGAATGAAAAAATGAAAAAAACTTATGAATCAAATTTGGGTCATGGGAAAATGGCATGTCAAAAATGACAGAAATGGGGGGCAGCTGGGTAGCTCAGTGGATTGAGAGCCAGGCCTAGAGACGGGAGGTCCTAGGTTCAAATCTGACCTCAGACACTTCCCAGCTGTGTGATCCTGGGCAAGTCACTTGACCCCCATTGCCTAGCCCTTACCACTCTTCTGCCTTGGAGCCAATACACAGTATTGACTCCAAGACGGAAGGTAAGGGTTTAAAAAAAAAATGACAGAAATGGATGTCTCTCTCTTATATGCTTTCATCTTGGCTCTACCTATCATCTGAAGTCTGGAAATCAAAGAATTGAGGAGAATTAGTGGAAGCATCAATCTTTATAGTAGATCTTTATAGTTCTTAAACTGGGTTCCATAGATCTTAAAGGAGTCTGAAGATAGATTTTAGGGGGTCCATGAACTTGGACAAGGGCAGCTAGGTTGTGCAGTGGGAAAGAACAACAGGCATGGAGACAAAAGGACCTGAGTTTAAATTAGCCTCATATACTTATTAGCTGGGTGACCCTGGGCAAGTCCCTTAACTCTGTGTGCCTCCATTTCCTCACCTATAAAATGAACTAGAGGAGGAAATAGCAAACCACTCCAGTATCTTTGCCAAGAAAACCCCAAATAGGGTCATGAATTGTTGGACACACACACACACACACACACACACAAAATGAATGAACAACAAAGACAAAGAACTGGGATGGGGATAAATTCCATCTTCATTTTTGCTAACCTCTAACTGAAATTTAGCATTTCTTTCCATTATGAATGTTTTAAAAACATTAAAAACAAGGGGTCCATAGGCTTAGCCAGACTGCCAACAAGACCACATCATGGTTTATAGCCATGATACTATGAAAAAACTTAAGAACCTTGTTTTCATAGGTCCCCCCCAAAACCTTCCACCCTGTTCTCTATAATACTGTAGGAAGAGGAGGAGACAAGATTTGGAGAGGCAAAAATAGCTAACCACCTGTGTGGGCAGGATGGCAACAAAGACCAGAAGAATCAGCCTCCTTCTGAGGCACTGTGGTTGTATATTCCTGCCATCTGCATTTTGGCTTAGCTGACTCTAGGTTCCCATATGTCATCCAGAGAAGGTTTGAAAGAATGAGTAATCAATCCCACTTCTTGACAATGCTGCACTATTATTATCATGTTATACAAGCATGCCTTTATTTTTGAATACAATGAAATTCTTTCCTTTATTTTCATCACTGCCTCTTAAACCCCAAGTCGTGCTTTGCTCATCTGCTCTCAACTATAGTTAACTGTGTTTTCCCTGTCACACTCATTGCTCACTCCACTTACAGCCCATTCTGATTGACTTCTACAAGATCTTTTTTCTTCATCACCATGACCACATCACCACCTCCTTTATTTCACTCCAGTGCCCCATTTCCAAAACTTCTCTCATTAAATTTCAACCATTTCCCATGATATTCAAAACCAGCCATGTCATTTTTCTCCTTCTCATTTCAAAATAGAGACAATCATTTATGACTCAGAAAGCTCATTAAAGGGCATAAGATTTTGCCTCAATTGCCTTTCTAAACACTCATCAATTCAACTTCTGCTTCGTGAGCATGACTGCCGCCTCTGATTTTTAAAATGAGCTTGGCCACTGATGAGATGCAGGAAGAGGAGAATTAAGCTAGAGGGGATTATTTTTATTACAGCATTAAAACACTGGTTTCTTGTTGGTTGAGTTACCTATCCCTTGCTGAACTTTTCTTATGACAGTATAAGACACTGCTTCCCAATAACAGCCTGAAGAAAGCATAGAGAATATCACAGCTAATTTTTAATTAAACATCTTCTTACCTCCAAGAAAAGATCTAGAGCATGGCAAGGATTGGTTTCCTTTCATTTAAGCATGAGCAGCTGAAGAGAAAACTTAAGCTTAAAATGTTCCCCAAATCCAGATCCTCTCACTGACAAACTGATAATCTTTCTCCAAGGTTCCAGAGGCTTTTCCTTATGCACATAGCCTCTGGAAGTTCAAACTGAGCACCTATATTACTTTGCCCAAGAAAATGAAAAAGCTCTGAGGCATTTGTCTACAATTGTAAAACCCAACTAATTGGCACCAATTTCTTAATCCTCAATGAAGGATGATGGGTAGCCTTTTAAATCACCCAACAAAAATATAATTTGACCCATAAAATGATATAATTTTACTTACAAATTCCTTGTGTTGAGTCGACTCTAAAAGGACAAGCAAATGAGGGGGGAAAGTGTTTTTAATTCTGACTTCTCAAGGAATCAGCACATGGCCTCCGGTAAGTCACATATAGTCTCCTTTGCCTTTGTTTCCTTATTTGCAAAACAAGGCAAGCAAAGTCCTACTAATTTACTAAGAAATTGTCTAATTACTGAGAGTAAAGCATTCTTATTGCTTAGTATTTATTTCTGAAATCTCTCAGAATATTTGAGATTGTTGGATGAAAGATAACACATAAATGCAAAGCATTCTGTTTTCTTCTACAGTAGGACATGTAGGAGGAAAAGAGGTGGGGAGCACCTAGGCAATCTAAATGAAATGCATTTAATTTGTTATAAAATGGATAACTGCAAATATAAAGTCCTCTAAGTAGACTTCCTCTGAAAGTCTTCAAAATAGACCTTCCCCCTCAGAAAGAATAGGAGGAATGACTATAGCTGGTAGGGATGATGTGATAGCCAAAGAAACGCCTAGGATCTGTTCCAGATATTGACACTAAATTAGCTAGATCACTTTGAGCAAGTCACTTCAGGAGACTGAACCTGACTTCTTCATCTCTAAAACAAGTGTATCAGATTCAATGGTGACCATTTGAAGTAAGCTCCTCAGAATTCACTGGGCTAACATGCCAGAAGACTCTTAATATTTTTAAGAATTTAAGTGTAAGAGCTTACAAAACTAACATGGACCGGTGAAGAGATATCTGACTTCTAATTCTAAAAGTTTATATTCAAAAGAGCTAAACCTCTTTGTCATTTGCCATGAGCAATAGCGCTTCTTATGGAAAAGACATTAGCAGGATGTCAACGTGTAAAAGAGGGGTGCATTTCAGAGAAATTCCTGGAGGAATTTTCCTTGTCACAATGTCAGTTTTCAAGTCTACTAAATGTCATGGATTTTAATAATTTCTATCATTTTCCTTTTATTGCAAATACTAGAATAACATAGATTAATATATTGGCTAGAAGCCTAGCTTTGGAGTGAGGATGACCTAACTTCTAGTCCTTTCTCTGACACCTTCTAGCTATATGACCCTGACCAAATCGCTGATGGGCAAGACACTCTCTGTGTCTCTCTAACACATTGGTATCAACTAGTTGCACAACTATACGATTTAAGAGAGTCTGGACAAGAACCTCCCCATACCAGTCTTAGGGCTGGACCAAAATAGAAGCAAAGACAAAAATTCAGATAACATAATGATAGTTATCTAGAGTAATTTTCTCATATTTCTTTATAATGATTTTATATCCAAACAGCATTTTACCATCAAACAGAAATTACAACCGAAATTTTGTAATCCAAGTAGAATTGTTTTTTTTATTTGCCACTTAAGACATATCTTACTCATATATTGAGTAATGAAATATATGAAAGCCATCACGACTACATATTCTAAAATTGTTACTGACAACTCAGGATCTTCTATTAGATGTCACAGAAGCCCCCGTTCAGTGATTCTTCGTGCCTGATTCTTGAAAGATGTGTGTTTAGAGGACACGAATCAAGACTGCTAAAAGATCACATGCTCTGTGATATCCATATTTCTCACAGCCCCAAAAGATACCAAGGAAAGAGAGAGCCTGGGGGCAGACTCTAAGCTAATCATATCAGGAGAAGTCCACACATGTGAGTGTAAAAAAGCCACAGCAACTCACCCACTGTCCACCAAAGGCATGGAAAAGTTGTAGTCTATGGAAGTAAAGGAATAACAGAACCACAGTTGTTGTTGTTTTTCACAGTTGGAAGGAGCTCATTCAAACTCATAAACAAAAAAGCATCCCTTCTATATAATATAGCAAATGGTCATTCAGCCTTTGCCTATATAACTCCAAAAAAGAAAGCAATCTACTATGCTAGATCCTGAGGTAGACCATGCCATTTGGGGGAATTCTTTCATAAAAATTAAATATCAAATCTTATTTTGACTCTACAACTTTGATGCTCATTACTTCTAGTTCTATTTTCCGGGGCCAAACAGAAGAAATAGAGTCTTTCTTCGGTGTGATAGCCTTTTGAATGTTTGATAATGGTTCTAATGTTTTCTAAGAGACTTCTCTTCTCCAAGCTTTGAATGGCCCCAATATGGCAGGCTCTTTACAACTCTGGCTGCCCTACTCTGAATTCCTTCCAGCTTAGCAATGTTCTTCCTAAATGCAAGTGGCCAGAAATGAACATTTTACTCTAGATATGGCCTGGCTAGGACAGAGTCCAACCGGATTATCACCTCCTTTTTCTTGGATGTTATAGCTCTTGGTGTAGCATTCACTTTTTTGGCTATCGTCACAATACTGACTCACATTGTGCTTGAAGGCCACCAAACCCCCCACACTGATGAAATTGGAGACATTTTAAAGTATTGTAGTTGAAGTCAAATAAAATGTGATGTTCCCTTAGGAAGTGATCATCCCCTCGCTTTTAAAGTGACTCAAAGTAGAGTCTTTGCCCTAGAGAGATCCCCGTTCTTGACATTTACTTGTCAGAGAAACCTGAAATGTATTTTCCTCTTTTTAGCCAATACCTAGACCCGTATTGATTAAAAGCCCTGCTACAAACCACATGCATAATTTTGCATTAACTGTGTGATTAAAAAGAAAGTGTTAATGGAGATGAATTCATTATGGGATATATTTCCCTTCCTCACATTTTATGCAGCTTTAATTAACATGAAACAAAGTGATGAGTCTGCATGAAGAAGAGAATGGTTTGAGGTCTACAGCTTGTTCACAGCTACCCACACACTGTTTTGATTGCATGCTTCCTCTCTCTTTGAACTTACTCAAATGTCATTAAATTTTGCTCCAGAATCCCATTTTGTAAAAGTATCATCTAATAATACACAGCATTGAAAAGTAGCACGCTGCCACTTGCCATTGATCAATTACAGCCCTTTTTTCATTGTCTTTCAAGTAATGACAGTGAAGATGTAAACTACTGTGTTGTTAAAACAAGGCTTTAAAAATAACTGAACTGAGCATCAAAACAAAGACGGAGAATGAAGCCGAATCAAACCACAATTTAAAATAGCTGTAATAAAGCCGGTCTTTGCCTCACTGTAGATACGTTATAATATATATAATCAATAAAGCTGTCACTCTGTGTAGTTTTTCCCAAAATAACGCCACATTAACATTCATGGGAGATGCTCATCTGGAATCATCAAAATAAGGCATCTTGGGGAGAACATTTCATCTGGTAAATACTGATGCAAAGCCACGCCGCTAAAGGTAAATACCAGAATCCTCTGTGGTTGTTGAAATTCCTTCAGGGAAAGACATATGCAAGTACTATAAAGGATGAAGAAATATCCAAATATTTTATGATTCTAATTATGTGTTTGCTGTTGTTTCATCCATTTGAGGAACTTCCTGGTATGAAAGCACCCTGGATTAATAGCCATCAACAATACATCTCTGACTCAGAGTCTTGGAAAGCTGGCTGGGGCATTGGGTGCTTACGTCATCTGCCCATGGGTATATACCCAATGTATGGCAGAGGCAAGAATGGAATTCAGGTCTTCCTGACTCCAAGACCAACTCTCTAGCCAATGTATATGCTCTCTTCCCTGTGTGTCCTTCCGGGAAAGCCCAGACACCCGCCCAGCACTGGAGTGTTTTATGTGAGTGATATAGGAGGATTCTGAAGCAGGCGAATCTGAAAATGAAGAGAGGTTGAGGAAATGATTTGCATTTATTCTATATGTCTCGAGAAAAACTGTGCTATCCTGGTAGCTTCCATTCCATGAGGGAGACCCCCTTCATCTTGTCCTATATTAGAGGGACATCGACACAAATAAATGGGCAAAAGTTATAGTAAAATAGGAAGGGAGACAGCTGGAGGAGAACGGTGACTTCTTGCAAGGGAGCCAAATACCTCATGCCTCCTTGCTTGCTGAGTCCATGAAGCCTTCAGGGAAGACCCCCAGAGCTTTCTGACTTCTAGCATTACATCCATGAAAAGCTAATTCACTGGAGTAGTCTGTGAGTGAAAAGTCCTCTAGTTCAGTTCCACAACATTAACTCAAGAACCACAATAATGAATCAACTTCTTGTTGATTCTCCACAAGTACTTGGAAAAGCTCTAAGGAATCTCCCCAGAAGCTGGTAGATGTGAGCAAGCAGGATACCCATCATCTTGTGGATTTACATATATTTCTGCTCCCTGATCTCAGTTCTCCTTCTAGTGGCAAGAGCTCTGAGCCAGGAATTAGAAAGTTATATAGTTGTTTCTATTGTGGCTGACTCTTCATGACTCCAACTGGGGTTTTGCTTGACAGAGATACTGGAGTAGTTTGCCATTTCCTTTTACAGTTCATTTTACAGATGAGTAAACTGAGGCAAACAGGGTTAAGTGACTTGCCCAGGGTCACACACACAGTGTCTGAGGCCGGATTTTAACTCAAGTCTTCCTGACTCTAGGGCCTGCACTCTATCTCTCTTCTTTAGAGGAATGCAAGAACTTATCAGCTGATTTTAAATTTCCTGCCCTGCTCCCCTCCTTCCCCACACCAAGTACCAGTCTCCCATTCCTCTGGTCACACTAGAAGGAGCTGAGTCTCTCCAGGTATAAAGGAAACCTCTGTTTAGACAAGAGGACAGAATAAATTTATTTTAGTTCAACTCAAGAAGCTTTTATTAAGCATAACTAGTGTAAGGCTTTGTGCTAGGCACTGGGGATAAAAATAGAACAATGACATAGTCCCACAGCCCTTAAAGAGCTTACGTTCAGAGGAGCAGAGGTGGGGAAGGACAGAGAGGAAGGTGAGCCCAGAGAAGAAAATGCATGATTATCCAAAGTAATTCCAGAGCAATTGGGAATGCTGAATTTAGGAGATGACCGTCAGCTCAGTCTTGAAGGAAGCTGTCTATCCCAATAGGCAGGAGTGAAGAGGAAGTACAATTGATGTAGAGGGAAGAGCCTTTGCTAAGACATAAAGATGGAATGTCATATCATGGGGAGAATAAGTTGGCCAATATGGCTAGAACATAGAGTACAAAGAGGCAGGGGGAGGTGGGATATTTTAAAATCTGCTTTTGTCATATAAAGAGAATTTCAGATGAGGGATGGCTTTGTGGAGAAGAGATGAACTGCACCGAATCCCTTGTGATATATTGTTTTGGTTAAAGTATATAAAGAAAATCCAACTTAACACATATATATATATGTAGTTGGAAAAGGGAAGAATATTTTAATGGGCAATTACCATTTTAGAATTATTACGAAAATAATTTTGACCTTAGAGACCCCCTATAAGAGTCTTAGGGAAAACGAAAGATCCTTAGACCACATTTTGAAAACTACTCTTCTGGGGGCAGCTGGGTAGCTCAGTGGATTGAGAGCCAGGCCTAGAGATGGGAGGTCCTAGGT
Source organism: Monodelphis domestica (assembly GCF_027887165.1). Lineage (NCBI taxonomy): Eukaryota > Metazoa > Chordata > Mammalia > Didelphimorphia > Didelphidae > Monodelphis > Monodelphis domestica. The sequence continues at coordinate 383,427,592 of NC_077229.1, read as the reverse complement.
TCAAATCTGGCCTCAGACACTTCCCAGCTGTGTGATCCTGGGCAAGTCACTTAACCCCAGTTTCCTAGCCCTTACCACTCTTCTGCCTTGGAGCTAATACACAGTAATGATTCCAGGATGGAAGGTAAGGGTTTTTATTTAAAAAAAAAACTATTCTTCTATAATATAAGTGATAATGTTTGATGTTATGTGTGTGTTTGTACTCTCCCAACAGCTTCCCAAAATTGATGAGATAATCCCAGTACACTAACATTTCTAAATACTTCAGGTCTCCAATCACCTTTTCTATAAGTCCTTTGAAGAGTGCCAGACATCTCCAAAATTCTTTGAGGCTTAATCGCAAGCCAGAAGAATCCTTCTAAGCAGAGGACTGCTGTCTTTTCTTGTTTTCCTCTGCCTTTAGAAACTGATATCATCCACTAAACCTCTGGCTGCCTAGCAAAGAGTTCAGGTCATCTTGAATTTATGACGGAGTATATTTAGTTCTCTCATTCAATATACAGTAGTGTCTGTAACTTCCCAGCACTTAGCATAATGCTTGGCACATAGTAGGCCCTCAATTAGCCTTTGTTGATTGATTGATTGATCCAGCACTTCCCAGTCTTTATCCATAGGTCCACAAATGGCAAAGTATTTTCTTTGTTGCAGCTCAATTTTCTGCAATCAAGCGTGGCATCAAATCGTTTAGTGAAATGATGAAATCTCCAGCATCACTTCACATTCAGTACTCTGTTTCCCTATTTCAAACCCAATCAGGTGTCCTTGGAGCTCCCTGTCAACTGACAGCCCAGAGCACCCTTGGCACACTCCTACAATGCCCATTTTTCTCCCTTTATAGCTCCCTTGACAGTTAGCCCCAGGTGCAGTCTGTCAACACATCACACTTGAGAAGTAGCTACCATTTCTGTAGTGCTCACTATGTGCCAGGTACTGGGCTAAGCCTTTACAATCGTTTTCACATTTGATTCTCCCCATAAGCCTGGGAGGTAGGTGTTCTTATTATCATCCTCATTTTACAAATGAGGAAACAGAAGCATCCAGAGATTAAGTGACTTACCCAAGGTCACAATAAGTGGCTAAGGCTGCATTGGAACTTGGATATTCTGGCTCCAAGTCAAGCACTCCATCCATGCACCACCGAGCTGAACTTGGCAGATTTTTATACTTAGCACTGGAAGGGAATGAACTTAACAAAAGTTTGTTATGGGTTTTCTGCCCTGCCAAATTTGCAAGCATTCCAGCAACATGAAGTCCTATGACCTCAGATCACAGAGACAATGCTTTTCCCTTAGAAACTTTTTATCACTCCCTTTTGTTTCTCTCCATCATTAGGGATAGGGAGGAGGCAGAGTGGATAGGGTGCTGGGCTTCCAGACAGGAAGACTCAAGTTTAAATCTTGCCTCAGACACTTCCTAAAGGTGATCCTGAGCAAGGCTTCTACCTCCCTCACTTTCTTCAACTGTGTAATGGGGATAATGATAACACCTGCTTCACGGGCTTATTGGGAAGACCAAATATACCATTTGTAAAGTGCTTAGCCCAATGCCTGACACATAAAAGGTGCTTAATAAATGCTTATTTCCCTCCCTCTTCTCTTCTAGTTATTTACCTGCTATTGCTCTAACATCCCAATGGTATGTACTTTTATTGGTTTATAACCAGGATCTTCCCAATCCTCCCAACAGTACATCACATCTTCATGTGATTCTTCTCCATGTAGAGTTTTGAGTTTTATTTCTGTTTATTTCTCTTGTTGGGAGTGAGGGTTAGGTAAAGGTATAATATCTAGTAGCCAGTTTCAAGGTATCCCCAAATTTTATCTCTCCTAGGATATTGGAATGAGCAACTACTAGTTCAGCTAATTTTTTAACAGTAGACAATGTTTTACCTGCCACCTTGAAATGCTTTTTAAATACCTCATATCTCCCCAAATCATTTACAGTGCCATGAATGATGCCTACAATGTCCTTTTCTTCACTGCAGGGGATACCATTCACTATCATAAACCTCTGACCCTAAGGATTAAATAAATAAGGAATATAATCATAAATAAGAAGGAAGGTAAGGAGATGAATAGATTTTTACAAAAGTTAGATATGATAGACCTCTGGAGAAAATTGAATAGGAAAAGAAAAGAGTATAACTCTTTCTTAGCTGCTCTTAGCATTTTCACAAAAATTGGCCATGTATTAGGACATAAAAAACTCACAAAAAATGGAGAAAAGCAGAAATATTAGCTGCATCATTTTCAGACCATAAGGCAATAAAACTTACTTTCCAATAAAGAGATGTGGAATTATAGATAAAAAAATTAATTGGAAACTAAATAATCTTAAAGAATGAACAAATCAAAAAACAAGTTATAGAAACAATAATTTCATTAAAGAGAACAACAATGAGACAGCACACCAAAATTTGTGGGGTACAGAAAAAGCAATACTTAAGGGAAAAATTATATCTGTAAATACTTACATCAATAAAACTGAGAAAGAGAATCCATGAATTGAGCATTCGATTAAAGAAACTAGGAAAATAGCAAATAAAAATTTTCCAATTAAACACCAAACTAGAAATCCTCAAAATCAAAGGGGTGGTTAAGAAAAATTTAGGAAAGAAAGCCATTGAACTAATAAGACTAATCGTTTATTTTGTGAAAATAAACAATAAAATAGATAAATTATTTGCTAATTTAGTTCTTAAAAAAGGGAATAAAAACAAATAACCAGAGCCAAAAATTAAAAGAGGGAATGAACTACTAAGGAAATTGACATTAAAACTATTAGTACTTATTTTGGCAATTATATACCAATAAATCTGACAATCTAACTGAAATGGATGAATATTTGCAAAAACATAGTTTGCCCAGATCAACAAAAGAACTAATAGAATATTTAAATAACACTATCTTGGAAAAAAAGAAATTTTAAAAATGAGTTCTCTAAGAAAATAACTCCAGAACCAGAAGAATTCACAGGCGAATTCTACCAAACATTGAAAGAATAGTTAATTCCAGTACTAAATAATCTATGTGGGAAAATAGGCAAAGAAAGAGCCCTATCAAATTCCTCTTATGACACAAATATTGTGCTCTTACCTAACCAGGAAGAGCAAAAACAGAGAAAGAAAATTATAGACCAATATCCCTAAAGAACATTAATGCAAACATTTAAAATAAAAGGAGACAATAACAACATATCACAAAGATAATACAACATGACCAGGTGTGATTTATATCAAGAATGTAGGATGGATTCAATAGTAAGAAAAATGTCAGCATAATTGACAATATCAATAATAAAACCAAAAAATCATATAAATGTCTCATTAGAAGCAGAATTTTTTAACGAAATACAGTACACATTCCTATTTTTTTTTAAAAAACTAGAAAGCACAGGAATAAATGGAACTTTTCTTAAAATGTTAAGTAGCATCCATCTAAAATTATCAGTAATTATCAATTACAATGCAAATAAGCTAGAAACCTTCCTAATAATATCAAGAGTGAATCAAGGATACTCATTATCACCACTATTATTCAATATTGTACTAGAAATTTTAGCTATAGCATTAAAAGAAGAAAAAATAAACTTAAGATATAAGAATAGAGGAAACAAAACTCGATCTTTGCAGACAATATGAGAATTCTAAAAAATCAACTAGAAAACTAGTTGAAATAAATAACTTCATCAAAGTTGTGGAACATAAAGTAAACCCACATAAATTACCAGCATTTCTATATATTATCAAAAAAGTTTAATATCAAGGGATAGAAAGAGAATTCCCCTTAAAATAACCGAAAACAATATAAAATACTTGGAAGCCTATCAGTCAAGACAAACTCAGGAACTATATGAACACAATTAAAAATAAAGACATCTAAACAATTGGAGAAATATTAATTGCTCATGATTAGACCAAGCGGAAATAATAAAAATGACAATTGAACCTAAATTAACTTACAGATTCAGTGTCATACCAAACTGACCGAAAATTATTTTGTAGAGCTAGGAAAAATAATACCAGAATTCATCTAAAGAATGAAAGGTCAATATCAGGGGAATTCATGAAAAAAATGTGAAGAAAGATGGCCTAGCAGTACCAGATCCCAAACAATATTACAAAGTAGTAAGCATCAAAACAATCTGGTACTGTCTAAAAAATAGAGTGGTGGATCAATGGGATAGATTAAATACACAACAAACAATAGTAAATGACCATAGTAATCTAGTATTTGATAAACCAGAAATACAGGCTTTTAGACAAGATTTCACCATTTGATAAAAATTGCTGGTAAAGCTGGAAAGCAATTTGGCAGAAATTAGGCATAAAGCAACATCTCACACTATATACCAAGATATGGTCAAAATGACCTGTTGGTACAGAAAGGGCAATATTATAAGCAAATTGGGGAAGCATAGAATAGTTTACCTGTCAGATCTATGGATATGGCCAAACAAGAGAAAGAAAGAATCACAGGATAAAAATGGATAACTTTGATTATATTACATTAAAATTTTTTTCACAGACAAAACCAATGCTGCCAAGATTAGAAGAAAAAAAAATAGGAAACTGAGAAGACTTTTTACAGTATATTTTCCTGATTAAAACCTCATTTCTCAAACATATAGGGAATTGAGCTAAAAGTATAAAAATGTCACTTTTGAATTAATAAATGATCAAAGGATATGAACACACAGTTTTCAGAAAAAGCAATAAATGCTATCTAAAATAATCAGAAAATGCTCTAAATTAGTATTGATTGGAGAAATGTAAATGAAAGCAATCTCATACCTATCAGATTGGCCAATATTACATAAAAAGAAATGACAAATGTTGTAAAGGATATGGAAAAATCAGGATCTGTTGGTGTGACAGAGGCTGGCACTAAAGAAAAAGTGCCAGGCTGAAGAGTGTGTGAAATTGATCACCTTGATGGGGGAGTGGTCCCAAGGGATTGGAATCTGGAAGAGGAAAAGACTCTGGATGGTAGACGAGTTGGTTGCTCTTAGTCTTGAGAAGCTGAAGAAAGTAGGTAGGAAAAGACTTTCTCCTGAGGGTTACCCACTTTTCCTGCTGGTGACTGGAAATCTTTCCCCCCAACACTTCCCAATTGAAGAAAATTTCTGAAGAGAAACCTGAGCAGACTTTACCTCAGCTCCTGATGCCCAGGGGTGAGTCAGCCTGACTTTCTCTTAGGAAGGCTCAGGCTGCCAAGGCCTGAGTTCCCCAAAACTTGAGGAGGAAGGGGAAAGGGTTTAGATAGAGACAGGAACCCCTTTCCCCACTTTTCTTTTCCCATTCTTCCCTGCCTGTTATTCCTTTTGTATTACCTGATTGAGTTGACATTAAAAGTTATCTGTTCCCCAAGCTAAGTGTGAGTGAACAGATCAAGGGGAGACCCTTTGGTCTTAAGTAGTGAAGGGGGGACAAGAGGGACAAGAGTAAATTGGGGAGAGCATCTTAAGCTAAGGAGGGAAGGCAGAAGGGGGAAAATCTTCAAACCCCCTTCCCTCTCTCTGAGCCAACCCTAAATATCAGCTGTCTCTCCTGTACCCTGCTTTTGAGAAGGGGAGAGGAATCTCTACTCTTTCCCCCTCTCAATACTGAAAGGCCAAACCCCTTGGGGTACAAATTAACCCCCCTTTTATAATACATTGTTGGAGTTGTAAACTGGTCCAACCATTCTGGAGAGCAATTTGGAATTAAGCTAAAAGGACTATAAAACTATGTATTCCTTTTGACATAGCAATACCACTAGTAGGACTCTATCCCAAAGACCAAAGGAAAAGTACCTATTTGCACAAAAATGTTTATGGTAGCTCTTTTTTGTGTTGGCAAAGAACGTGAAATTGAGGGAATGGCTGTCAAGTGGGGAATGGCTGAACAACTTGTGGAATATGATTGTGGTGCAATTCTATGGTGATATAAGAAATGATAAGCAGGATGAAAAATGTGGGAAGACTTCTATGAATGGATGCAAGTGAAAAAGAGCAGAACCAGACCACTGTAGATAGTTCACAGTAATAGCAATATTGTTTGATGATCAATAGACATTCTGATGAATATGATGATCCAAGATAATCCTGAAGAATTCATGATAAAAAATGCTATCCCTTTCCAGAGAAAGAACTGATGGAGTCTAAATGAAGACTGAAGGATAATTTTTTCACTTTCTTCATTTTTCTTCTTTTCTTTTATGTACTTTGGCTAACATGGAAATATATTTTGCATGATTTCACATATATAATTGATATCACATTTCTTGCCTTCACAATAAGTGGAGGAGGAGGAGGAAGGAGAGAATTCAGAATTGAGAATTTTTGTAAATGGTATAAGTAAATAAATAACATTTTTAAGTCTATGGAGGCTTTAGTTCTAATACTGCTCACCAGAGACACAAAGGTTTGAGAGCCATTTTGCTTATTTTAATTTTAACAGGAATGACACTGCATAAAGCAATTCAGTAGATATCATTACTTAAGCACATCAGTATGCAAGAATGAGAAGCAAAACTATACATCATTAGCATAAAATTAGATGCACAATGAGACAGAAGTTGTATTAAGAGTCCCAATAGCCATGCCAAAGCCAAACAAAAATAGTTTGAGAGGTGAGTCTGCATCCTGGTCTAGGAAGTATGTCTGTGACCTCTGAGGAAGTCTCAGGGCTCTCATAATCTCCAGACCATTGGACTAGATTCTCATTTATCATTTATCTATAGTGTTTCATTTATGGGTTGGCTACAAGGATACACTGTATAAAGGTTTAAATCTGAATGATAGAGATAAATCATTGCACCCAGACCATGTAATCCAAGTCCTCAAATCCTCTAGTCCTTGAAGCAAACCACACTCAAGAAAACAGGTCAAAAATCAAGAAATTTAAATCTGAGCTCAACAATTAGTCAGAAATTAGGGAAAAGCATTTTCATTCACAAATCGGTCAATAGATGGGTCTGTCCTAAAAAATGTCAAAAATGCATTTTTGTTTTTTGTTTATTTTTTATGTCTCTTTAGAAGGATGCCCAGTGCACAGCAAATCTCAGCTTCCTTTTACAAAATCAGAGACATTACTGGGATTCCACAAGTCCCACTTCCCCTCCTACTAAAATGGAGGGTGGGGATAAGTGGACACAGGTAAGATACTCACATGGCACAACCTGACAGTCATAAATCTAACATCCATAATGGCAGGGAGATTAGTGTAGCTGTAGGTAACATTCAGTCCTTCTCTCTCCCTGGTTTTTGCCCTACAAATCTTTCTCCACTCCTTTCTGGGGATTGCCTCATACCTCCTGCATTCCAGCCAGGCATTTTGAATTTCTAGAGGCAAAGTGGACAGGTGAAGTTATGTCAGGACATCAATGCACTGGCAGACCTGCTAAAAGAACTATTTCATTCAATCATGTATAAATGTACATGTATATATACACACATATGTGAATGATGAAAAATCACTTTTATAATAGTCAACCAGTATATTGGTAGTATATATGCATGTAGATGTGCAGCATATGCACTCGTATATACACAATCTTTATTGTCAGTGTATATTTCTATGCATACATACATGGATAGATTGTCAGTATCTATGTTGCATGTATATGTGTAGATGTATTTGTATATATGTATTGGCACTCTGTAGATATATTGTATTATATATATAAAGTGTCTCTAAGCATGTATGAATATGCATTGACTATATATAGTTGTAGACTATATATAAGTATGTAAAACACTGTTCATGTTTATATAACTATATGTGCATATGTGTGTCACTTAACTTGTCAGCACCCTAGGCAACTTTCTAGGACAGGTTTCTTAACCTTGAGTGCATGAATTTTTAATATTTTGATAACTATATTTCAATGTATGTGGTTTATTTTGTAACCTTATATATTTATGAGTTTACAAATATTATATAGAGAAAGCGTTCATAGATTTCACCAAAGGGGTCCAAGGGAAAAAAAAAAGGTTAAGACCCCCTCCTCTAAAACTATATGTTGAAGAGAAGTTAACCTGAATTGGTGGAAGGAGTTTCCTTGCTGGGAATTACCTGTATCCATGGTATCATAGATCTAGTCCCTCTTCCATATTATTTTATATCCTTATATGGATTCATATATAGCTAGATACACACATGCATATGTAACTAATCACAAAATTGAAATTAAGGTCAGATTAATTTTAGGGTTTTTTTTACTAAATTCAGTTAAATTTGCCTGATGCATAGTTTTTGTTAACACACATAAAATTATTTAATGCACCATTCCATCTATGTGATGTTCTGATCGTTAATATAATTCTGCCATTCCAAATTTAGCTAAAATGTAGTATCAATATTAAATTTTCTTCTTCCTCTATTTCTTCTTCCTCTCAGCTCTCACCCTAAACTATTCATAAATGTATTCTATTAAAATTCCCTTTGGTCCTACATGTTCAGCTACTTGTAAAATCTCCTATCCCCACAGAAAAAAAAATCTCACTTTCCAAGGGGAAATGTATTTTTTTAATGAAAAGCTTGAACAAGTTTTTTCATTATTCTTTATTCCTAGCCAATAAGAAAGTACATTTGCATAATTGTTCAAAGTAAGTTGATTTGGGAAAAGTCCTAACCTTTTGTTAAGTTTTCAGTTTTGAAAAGAAAAGAGCCATAGCACTGGGGATGAAAGAGTTGGGCTCCAGCCCAGACTCCATCACTGTCTTGGAGCAAGAAGTACCTCTCTATGACAGTCTGAACAATGTACAAAGTGTAAAAAGAGCAAAAAGTATTTGGTAGGGAATAAATTGGTCTCTGCAAGCCCAGGCTTCTGTGGGTGGCTCATCCAGTGCTATCTGTCAGATAGATGAGAGATTTTATCAAACTATGTGAAAGCAGCTACACTTCAGTCACAAGATGATTCACCCCTGAATCAAAGAACCAGTGAATGAAAGAGATTTTTCAGGGCCTCTGGAGACCTTGTCTGGTCAACAACTCATGACATCTAAGAAAATAAGCCTTGCTCTGGAAAGACCAACTCAGGTGGGCATCTTTCTAAAGAGGCTTGAATTGGTAAATCAGCTGAGCTAATAAATGTCAGAATACTGCAGAGGAATACAATTTCATACATACAAATTAAGTGATAAAATCAGGGGCTTGTTGACCAAAGGGTAAAGAGAATTTGTTTTACTTCTATAGAATGTTCATGTAGCGGTCACTCAGAACCCTGTGCTCTTGGGTACACTGTGGCACCCTTGCCCCTTTAGTATTCACTGACAAAGAACTTCATAAGCCTCATTCATGGCCAATGGTCCTGGCTGAGAGGATGCTCAAATGAAATTAAGTGAACTAGCAATACAATATTCAGCATGAATCAGAATAAACCCATCCATCTCTTCACAGTACCCAATCGAGTATCAAGCATCAGAGAACCAGGTTTCCCCAACCCCCAGATGGGGCTTCAAATGCTATAACTCCTCTTCAGTAACTGGTCTTGGAAATGATTAAAGGATGATACAAAGGATGGGCACTACGACTGCTAATACTCTTATCAATACCACTCCTACCAATACTACCACCACCACCACCATCATCGATACCACCACTACCACTACATTACTACAATTACTACCACTAATACTACTAATGTTATTAATACTTCATTACTACCATTGCCAGAATGACATCTACTACTACTGATTTACCACTCCTTCCACTTCTACTACCACTACCGCTACACCATGGACAATAGACTACTACCACCAGTACTACAACTACAAATACTACTGTTTATAATTATTACTACCAATATTAGCATATTATCTCTATTACAACTCATACAACAACTACATTACTCTACTAATAAGCACTACTGCAACTAATATTATTACTCTCACTAACTACCACAACCACTACAACTACTGCCAATACTACTTCTACTACTACTCCCCTAATTACCATTATTGCTAGTAGTAGTAGTGAGGGTGAGGAGTGATGGTAATAGTGACAGTGGCAATTGTAGAAGTAATAGTAGTATTACTAATACTAGTAGTGAGCATTCGAGGTTATCAATAGTCAATTGTCAATGGGTCATCAATAATCAATTGTCAATAAATATTTATCAAACAACTATTTTGTGCCAGGTACTATGCTAAACACTAGCAATATAAATATGAAAAAGATGATCCTTATCCTCAATGACCTTACAGTCTAATTGGGAAAGGAACACATCGAAAGAGGAAGAATAAAAGGTAGCTGGTACAGGAAAATGGTAGACAAGTCAAAGTAGTTCAGAAGGAATGTTGCCAAAGAATTCAAAGAAGACTGCTGCCATTACTACCACTACTACTGTGCACCACTATTACCATTACTCCCACTGATAATACCACTACCACTACTTCAACAACCATTAGCACCACCACCATGGCTTTTACTGCTACCACCTTTACTATTACTACCACCACTATACCATCATTAATACTACTGTCACCTCCACTACCACAATTATCATTAATACTGCTATTATCGGTAAATCTACTCTTTCCACTTCTACTACCACTGTCATTACTAATACTACTATGGACACTACTACTACTATAACCACTACTAATATCACTAAAAACACTACTGTTATCACTACAATTACCACCACTACCACTAATTAATAATTATAACTATAATAATGGCAAAAACTAACATTTTATTGTATTGTTAGATTTGTATTTTAAGGGCCATGGAATGTTTTTATAAGACTTAAGCTGAATCTTCTATATGTATTGTCCACTAGAGACTGTTGTCTCTAATAATCTAATTTAGTATTAGGTTATGAGTTCTTTGAAAGCAGACTACTTTGCTTTTCTATTTGTATTCTCAGCTAGAACCATAATGCTTTGTACATGGTAAGAGCTTAATAAATGCTTTATTCATTCATTTCCTGTAAATCTAAGTTTAGGGCATAGAGCAATGCTACAAAAAGGGAAAATATGTTTTGTTAAAGTGAGAATTATAATTAACTACCAAAAGAGACCTTGGCTATGTTAAGATTTAAAAGCAGCATATTACGGCAAGACAGAAGGTTCTAATTGAAGGCAATAGCCTGAATAGAAAGAAAAAATATTGCAAAGTGACAGTCACCTTAGAATTCCCTCACATTTTCAACAACTAAAGGGATATTTTCAGAGATCTACAATTGTACTAATATTCAACCTCACTTATTCTCACTCCATTAACTTGAAAACCTAATTATTCCTATAAAAGAGAGAAAAAGAATCTTGCCAGGAGAGAACTTGAAGAAGACAGAAGTCACAGAGTTGGGAAGAGATTTAATTTATCCCACTAAAACCACTAAGACCTATGCTATTCCATCCCATTTCTAAAAAAGCACTAGAAAAGGAGATTGGATTATTTCCTCTTCTGGATGTGTTCTAACTTATCAGGATCACATTTAAAAGGTGTCTCACATCCCAGTGTTAAAGATGTGGTCTACTGAATAGAGAAAAATTTCAGGATCTTTACTAGGAATTTTTGCATTACTATAAGTACCATGAAGCATGCTAGGGACAAAGAATAGGAAAAGTCCCTTCAATTGTGGAGAAAGAGAGAAACATGAACTCATGATTGAGAAGATATGGACTGGGCATCATAAGGTGATGAATAGAGAAGCTTCCCCACTCCTATAGAGAGGAAAAGAACATTTGATAGCTTCCTATTTTAAATGATCTTACCTTCTAGTTATCAAGAATAATTATTTCTTCACATTTGGCATCAAAGAAGTCTGATTACTTAAGGATAGGATGGGATGGCGGGGGGAGAGGGAGTTATAATCCAAACATCAAATAGATGTTTTGGGAAAGAAGGCTAAGAGAGACCTTAATCTTAACCTCCCCAACTCCTTAAAATGCCACATTAGATACAAAGGAACTTAAGGATCATCTAGTTCATCTCTTTCATCCTAAAGATGGGGAAACTGAGGCCTCAGATAACTTCAATTGCTTGTCTAAACTTGCAGAGAAAGTTTTATTCCACTCTTTGCTGAAACTAAGGTTGAACTAAAGCAAAGTCAAAGGGAGTCCAAATTTCATAGTCTCATGAACTACCAGATCAGGAAGGAACCTTAAGACCAATGTTTTTTAACACCTTCATGTTACCCAGAAGAAGAGAATCATAATTAGTGACAGAACAAGTGCTAGAACTCATAAATTTGACCTTTCTTGTGGTCATGTGGGAAAGGGTAACCACAAAAACACAAGGAAACCAGTTTTTCCTGAATGATCCCTCTTTATCTTATGACTTGGGACAAGCAGAAGGAATGAGGGAAATGGAGAAATACTAGTCTTTGAGGGCATATTATGGTTCCAATCTCTTTCCCAGAAAGGCTTTGCTCTGAAGGAAAAGTTTAAGCAGAAAAGAATCAGTCTTTTAGAACTGAGAAAGTCAGAGCCATGCCTAGGAAGATATGGACCATCAACTGGGGCTAAGTAGGTGGCACCTTCTCCTATCCCAAGAGACCCTCCCCATCTCCTGTTCTTCTTCTCCCAGGGAGAAATATACTGCTAAGAGGCAGTAGGGAACAACTCCTAACTGATTTTCCTGTTCCCAAGGGGCATTCAGACCCTTCAAGATTCCTGACTCACCATTTACTTTCATGGGACACTACTACTACTCACCATGATCCTATGGCCCAACTTGTTAACTCAAGAAAACTATGGAGAGAAAATAAACTAAAAGAATAAAAAGACCCAGAGATTAGAGAAAAAGAAACATGCCTAGAAATATACAGTTCTCCAGCAGATGCTTCTTCAATTTCTTTTTTTAATTCAAAAATATTTTATTTTCCCAATTATATATATATTAATAATTTTCAATATATGTTTTACAAAATTACAAGACCCAAACTCTCTCCCTCCCTCTTTCCTTTGCCTTCCCCTACTCAGAGAAGGTAAGCAATTTGATCTGGGCCATACATGTTTGATCATGCAAAATACACTTCCATATTGATTAATGTTTTAAGAGCACATTTATACAAAGCCAAAACCCTCAATTAAAATCATAAATGCACTGATGTGAAAGACAGTTTGCTTTGATCTACATTCATCCAATACCAACAGTTCTTTCCCTGTTATAGTTTCATCAATTTCTAATCTGTCTCTACAACTCCAAATGACCTCTCTCCCTAGATAACCATGTATGAGGTGGCCTGCTATCTAAACTAATGGGAAACATTGACTAGACCTGGGCTGTAACTTCCTCCTTACCCCTGGCCTGTACAAATTCTAGGTTCCTGTTAGCCTGGTCCTTTCCCAAAGAATTCCATGAGACTATCAAATAGCTCCGACCCTCCTCTAGAACCAGTTCTTCTGGACCACAGTTCCACCTCTGAGACCCTTTAAATTCCCCATCCTGGGATAAGTTTCCTGAAATCCTCTGGTCCTGAAACAAAATTCTCATCTCACCACCATAGTTACAGCTATGGAAATAGCTATTACTATTTCCTGTAGTGTGGACACTTTTTTTGTATTTGTGTAGACTACCATGAGATGCAGCCACATCTTACTGTGGCCCAAATTATGGTTGGATAAATCTCTCAGGTCTTTTTTCATATCAACTATCAAGTTGAATATTTTTTTAGGCTGTATTTACACAACTTATTTTATTTAACCCAAGTGCAAAACTTTATATTTTTATTTCATCTTGTTGGTCTCATCCAAGTGTTCTAGTAGAGGTCACTGGGGAGCTTAATTTTGGAATTTCTGATAAAGGTAACATTATGGTAGTAGGTGAGATACAGCATGGTGAGAAGAGTCAAGAAGTTCAAGTCTCACCTCTGACACATACAGACTTGTGACCATGAGAAACTCATTTAGCTTTCCAGCTCTCTAAGCAAGTCTCTAAAACTATAAGTCACAGAAAAGTTCTCAATTTCTATATGAGAAGGAAATATCTACTTGAGTTCTACATGATGATGAAATCACAGCACTAAACCACAGAGAGAGACAGGTAGAGACAGACAGACAAGCAGGCAGAGGAAAACTGCCCTCCCCTAGTTTTATGTCATCTGCACATTTAAGAATACTTCCTTCCATAACTATATACAAAACATTACAAAATGTTGAAAAGGACAGGGTAAAGAATTAAGCTGTGAGATATCCCACTAGATACCTTCCTCTAGGTTAACTTAGAAACATTAGTTAAAATTGAGGAGAAGAAAAGAAAGGGGGTCAGATCATTTTATCATCTCTGTCTGGAATCTTATTATTAGAACTCCTTCCATGATGGCAATTTATAACCATTTATTACTTGTATTCTAGGAGTTACTTGATGGACAACCAAGTCTACCTTCAAGTGCATGGACAAAATATGATAGAGTTTAAATAAGAAAATGCCATGATTCTTACAACTGCAGAAATTAATATCACCTGACAAAATATACACATAGGTATAAAAATGAGGTCTTGGTGGAGTGAAGAAAGATGGCTCTCCAAGTCAGGAAGATCTAGGTTCAAGTTCTGCCTTTGATCTGTTCTAGCTGCTCTTTAGTCAAATTATTTAACCCTCAATATCCACAAACAACTCACTAAATCCATAAATGGCAGCATAGTTGCTGATCTGCAGTAATAGATGGAATTTTCCCAGTGGGGTGAGCTCCCTAAAAGATTCAGTTTAAAAAACAATGTACAAAAATGTATGGGGATAGACAATATGGCCTTGAAGAACAGAGAAAGAGAAAGAATTTAAATTATATTTTCCCTCAGAGCTCATAAATTCACATCCTACAAACTGACCAGAGCAAAAACTTGGTCATATCCAGTTAATTCCAAATTTTAACTTTAGGGTGTGTGTGTGTGTGTGTGTGTGTGTGTGTGTGTGTGTGTGTGTGTGTGTGTGTGTGAATATCCTTTTGATTGCTCAAGGGATGTGAGCACTACTCCCCTCCCTGAACATTTTAAAGGTGACTGTCAAAATTAATCTGAGGTATTAGTGGCAGCCTTGACAGTTTCATCTCTATAAATGTTATTACTGTCTTTGAAAAAAAGAAAACAACCCACAAATCTGTCCCATGTTTTCCTCAGCCTCCTTCTGGGGTAGTCCTTTCTCCCCATCAATAGAAATCCAATTGTGCCACAAAGACATTTGGGAGAAGGAAAAGTAAGCCAGCCTCCCACCTGTTTTATTGCCATTTTTGCAGTCATAAAAAGAACCTAATGTTTAAATGTTAAAAAGCACTTAATGTTTAATCTGTGAAGATTAAATCTCTTTTATGACTCTTAAGCTGGCTCTGCAACAGGCAAGGGACTGATTGGTTGCCTGGCACCCGAGGGCACTGCCAGGCCTCCAGTATTCCCTTTGTAAAACATCTGTACCAAGTTTTCAAAGGCCCATAAATGCCAGTAGATATTAAGTCTCCTCTTCGAAAGAAGAACCAAGGTTAAAGCATAAAAAAAAAAACTTTCAAAATTTTGGAATAGAGATGATTAGGAGGCTATTGTGACTGTAGGTCAAGGAAAGCCAGAGAAATGGGGCCACTGCTAGATGGGTTCATAGGAGACCCCTTCTGTTTCAACCAGGGACATATTCCCAAAGATGGTGACCATCTGTATCTATCATATATATATATATATATATATAGAAATATATATATATACATACCTCCTGGAATAGAACAAATGGGTATTATATGACATTAGCTACTTCAAGCTGCTTCAAGTAAACTGGCTCAATCCTCATCTGTTTGGCTTCAGCTAGACAGGGTAGTAGGCTCACAAAATCTGCCATCTCTCTGAAGCTGTCAAAATTTGTCTTTTGTGCCACAAAGTAATGTTCTATTTAAGGAAAAAGAATAATTATTTGATGTCACCCATTCAACCCATTCACCTTATAGGAATTCCATTTTGTCTCCCAATAAAATGTTGGCTTCATGACCGAAATCCTACAACCAATCACAGGCTGATCAGAGGAGCACAATAAAAAGAGCATCAAAAAACAGAATGGTCTTTTTGTTGTTGTTATAATAATTTCCTCTTTGAAATAATTCTCTTTCACAGACATGATATTAAGAATAACTCTTCCTTCCCTGTTACTCCAAGACAATTGGTACCAGGAGGCTTAGAATGTTAAATATGAATTCTCTCATTATTAAATCATTTTACCAGAGCTGAAATTATTGAGCATCAAGAATTAGTCCTTGCTACTTCTCTACTATCAACAATGCTAGTAGAACAATTTAGAGGGACTTATGAGAAAGAACTCTATCCATATTCAGAGGAAGAACTGTGGGAGTAGAAACACAGAAGAAAAACAACTGCTTGATCACATGGGTCGATGGGGATATGATTGAGGATGTAGACTCTAAACAATCACTTCAGTGCAAATATTAATAATATGGAAATAGGTCTTGATCAATGACCCATGTAAAACCCAGTGGAATTGTGCTTTGGCTATGGGAGGGTGTTGGGGGGAGGGGAGGGAAAGAACATGATTCTTTTAACTATAAAAATATTCTAAATTAACTAATTAAATAAAATTTTCCAAAAAATAAATAACCCCCCCAAAAAAGAATTAATCTTTGCTCCAGATGACTGGATTTGAAATCTACTTATGTATCCTCACAATCAGATGAACATTTCCTTTCCCTGCTAACAATCAGGGATTCTATACATATATTATTACTCTTAAGCTATAGAGATTTGTTTTAAATTTTATACAGGCTCTGATTTCATTGATATGGGGAATACTCCCAACAAGGACATTCCTTCTACCAGTATATATGAGTATCTGCTCTGTAACCTGTGGTCTCAAAAAATTGCTTGACAGCACTGAAAAGATAAATAAATCTTGCCCAGGGGAACACAGCCAGTATGTATCAAAGAAGGAAATTGTACCTAGGTATTATCAACTCAGATTCACCCTTGCAATTCTGTCATAGCATTGTTAGTAGCAGTTTACGGAAGGATCATACAATTGGTTCAGAAACATTTTAATAAGCTTGACTCTTTTATTCTTCTGAGTCTGCCCATCAACGAGAAGCATATTGATTGCTGAATAATGTGGAGATCAGTAAGGTACTTGGAAATTTGCTGGGAAGAACAAAGGAACAAATTGGTATAAAAATTATGGGAGAGAGTGAAAGAATCTTTAAATTATGGTACATTTTAAAAAGTGACTCATAAGATTGCTTCCCCAAGTCCTACTTCTATGCCTTGTTATAGCTGGGTTCTTGAAAACATTCGCCTCCAAAGTTATCAATGATCCTTAATTGCTCAATTCTTTTCTCACTTCTATCCCTCCTTGATCTTCCTGAATCATGTGACATTACTACTGATTGCCATTTTCCTTTCCTTCAGTTTTCTGACACAATTCACTCTTGGTTTTCTTTACTAGCTGCCTGGCCACTCCTTTTCCAATTTTCTTTTCTGGATCTTTTTCTGTGCCCTACTTTCCCTCTGTATGTGGATGTACCTCAGGGATATGTCCTGGGACTCCACTCCATTCTATGCTCTCTTCTTGAGTAATCTTTTCAGTTATGTTCCGTTATCATCTCCTTGTAGATGACTCTCACATCTAAACTTCATGTCTTTCCTGAGCTCCACCTGGATATCCCAAGAGGATTCTGAAATTCAACATGTCTGAGATGATCTGATCTTCCCCCGAAACCTACCCTCTCATACTAACTTCTGTTTTTACTGGGGGCATCAGCCTCCTTCCCAGTCACCCTATTTTGTCCTCAGTTCATTTTTCCTCACTCCTCAAATTTAATCAGTTGCCAAGTTGTATTGATTTCACTTCCACAATATGTCTAGAATCTCTCCTCTTGCACAACCACCACCCTTATCACCTCCTGCTTGAACTATTATAAGAAACTTTTAACTGCTCTCCCTGGATATATAGTCCATTCCCCTCCAACCCCATCCTCCCCAGAACTGCCAAACTGATAATCCCAAAGAACAGGTCAGATCGTGTCACTTTTCCTATTTGGGAAACTTCTGTGACAACCTATTGCCTCAGGGATCAAAAACTAATTCCTCTTTTTAGCATTGAATGTCCTTCACAGTCTGGATCTCTCCTGAATATCTAGGCTGATCTGACATTAAATCCTTTCATGCATGCTATATGCCAGCCAGCTGGCCCACTCGCATTTTGTGTCCTTCACAGCCTAGATCTCTCCTCTATTACCAGACTGTTTTGACATTAAAATCCCCTCATGCGTGCATGCTAAACTCCAACCAAACTGCCCTACTTTCTGTTGCCCTTACATGTCCTTCCATAGTCTGCCTTCGGGTCCTTGGTGAAGGGTCTCTCACATTCCTGGAATGCTCTTCCACCTCATCCATTCCTTTGGAAATCCTTAACTCCCTTCAAGGCTCAGCTCAGCTATACTAGGTCTTTCCTGACCCCACCAGTTGTTAATAATCTCTTCTGTCCCAGAAGTCATTTTGCATTTACTTTGGATTTTTGTATTTAAGTATGTTGTCATATTCCCCAATAGAATATAGACTCCTTGAAGACAGGGTCTTTTTGTTTTCTTTGTTTTATTTTGTCTGTGTAGTCCCAGGACTAAGTGCAGGTGCTTGCAAAATGTTTGTTGAATTGACCTGAATTGAACAGAATTAGGTCTGTTAGAGGAGGGACAAGATGAGGCATTAGCACAATTTTGAGGAATTTCATGAATTGACTTAAGTTTTCTGCAAACTTGTGCTGTTATTTTTCCTACTAGTAGAGGTCCTTTCCTATCCACATTCCAGTGCCCTAATACAGTACAAGAGATTCATTGTCTAAGTACCTGCAGATGCTACAGTTACACATAAAGAATATGAAACATTCTTCCTCAAGACCCAGAGGTCCTTATTCTGCAGCAGTTCGAGGTCATTAGTGCCATTCTGCCTTTGATTTTAAAATGGTCAGTTACAGAAATGGCACAAGTAGGAGTCTGAGAGGGTTTTAAGTAGTACATGCACCATCGTTTGAAAGCACAGGTCTTCTTGGCGTCGGATCACAGCCATCTCAAGGAAGACAGCTTTTTTATATGCATTTTTTAGGGCTAGTGTAAGGTGCAATGATTTCATTGGGAGGGAAGGCTGAATCCCCAAGGATCATCTTCATTCCTCACAATGATTCACTTTGAGAACACTGACCTTCACTGTTCTTGCTAAAAGTATTTAAGATGTTTAAATAGAAGCAAGCCAAGCTAGCACTCCCAAACTCCATTAGGCTGTGGTGGAATGGGAGTCTCAGGTTTCAGGCTGTAACAAATTGGATTTGTCCTGTGCCATTTGGAAAGCTCATGCAGAGGAAGTGGCATAAAGTGTAATAATCGGTTGTGCTTCAAGACACAAGCCACAATTGTGACATCTTAAAGGCATGTCTGCAAATCGATTCACTGAGAAATTCATGTTCCCTATATCCTACTTTATTGAATAAAGTCATATGGGACAGTGAAGAGGTGAGAATAGCTCTGAAACTATGAACCTGGGCCAGACGGAAAGATACTTATGTCCTCAAAAGAAATAGGAAAGCGGGAGGAGTGAGTTTCAAGGAGAATATGAATGTTCATTTCAGATGTGTTCAATTTAAGAGGCTCCCAGGATATTATGGTGGAGCTCAGGAGAGAAATGAGGAATGGTTATGTCAGTGTGGGAATCACCTACATGGGGATGAGAATTGAACCTATGGGAACTGATAGGTTCACCAAGAGAGAACCCAGCATGGCATATAGCATAAATGGTGAAAAGGTGTTTATTCATCCACTCATTGTTATCATCTTCATTGTCATTATTATCATTTGGATCTTTGGTTTCCAAAGTAGGAATCCCTCACTGCTGGAGGGCTGGGCCATGACTGCAATTGCTAAACCATCTGAAGTTGGAAAGCTGGATTGAATCCTATCCTTCCCATGATAGCCATCTAGAAAACCCATCTCCAATATGGTGGCCTCCATTGTCACTTCCCCACTTTGCCCTCTTCCCAGCAACTGCTGCTAACCTCTACTTTTCTACACAAGTCTTTCAGGACTATAACTTAATCATGACTTGGACATCTGAACCAGCAGCTGCACAGATAAAATTATTTATTGTCACCCTCACCCCACACACATTCACACATTCTTCCCCATATCACCTGTGGCTGTGGCAGCTGGGTATTTTTTTTTTACCTTGTAAAGATATTTTATTTTTACTAATTATATGTAATGAAAAATTTCCATATAAGTTTTCTGAAGCTATATGTTTCATATTGTCTCCTTCCCTCCATTCTCCAGGAAGCAGCAAGTGATTCAATCTAGGTTATATATGTATTATCATGCAAAACAGATTTCCATATTATTCATTTTTAAGAGAATAATCATATAAAACCAAAACCCCATACAAAAAAAAAACAAATAAACAAATGAAAAATCACATGCTTTCATCTGCATTATGATTTTCTCTGAAGATGGACAGCATTCTTTGCATTAAGTGCCTCAAAATTGTCCTAGATCATCGTATTATTCAGAGTAGCTAAATCTATCACAAATGGTCACTCTACCATATTGCTCTTACTGTGTACCATGTTCTCCTGGTTCCATTTATTTCACTCTGCATCAGTTCATGTAGGCCTTTCCAGCTCTTCCTGAAATCATTCTGCTTATCATTCCTAATAGCACAATAGTACTCTATCACTGCCATATACCACAATTTGTTCAGACAGTGCCCAATTGATGGGCATCCCTTCAATTCCCATTTATTTGCCACCTCAAAAAGAGTAGCTATAAATATTTTTGTACCAATAGGTCTTTTTGCCTTTTTTTTCCTGCAGGATACAGACCTAGTAGTGGTATCACTGAATGAAAGGATATGTTTTGTTAAATAAACCTTTGGGCATAGCTCCAAATTGTTCTCCCTTCCCAGAATGGTTGGATCAGTTCACAACTCCACAAGCAATGCATTAATGTCTCAGTTTTGGCAGGTACTTTTTAAACAACTCTACAATCTAAGGTAGTGGCAGATAAGACCAATCATAATTTTTTTAGTGGGTGTCATTGTACAGGGGAAGGTTATAAACATTTATTAAACATCTATCTACATATGTTCCAGGAACTGTGCTAAGAGTATTAAAAATATTATCTCATTCGATTCTCACAACAACCCTGGGAGGAAAATGATATTATTATCCCCATTTTATAGAAGAAAAAACCAAGGCAAACTAAGGTAAAGTGATTTGTCCAGGGTCATACAGCTAGTAAATATCTTAGACTGGTTTTGAATTCATGTCTTTTTCTGCCATTTACTCTGCTTCAGAGTGAGATGCACAGGATAAACAGGTATAGATTGCTATCTGTCTCTTTACAGATCTGATTATGTTGCCTGTCCCACAAAAGCCACTCCTCTATCTCCTCATTTCTCTCAAGGACTTGATCATCTTTTCCATTACATAAAGCTGGCAACACAGGTTTCCTCCTTGACACCTCAATCTTCCTCTCTCCCATAGTCAATCAGATAGTAAATCTTCTCCATTCTACCCCCACAACATATCTTAAATCAATCCCCAACTCTGTACTGCAACAATCATCACCCTAGCTCGGGTCCTCATCACATCTACACCAGACTATCTCAATAGCCTCCTAATTCATTTCCCAGACTCAATTCTCTCTCCATCTAATCTATCCTCCACACAAGTGCCAAAATAACATCCCTAAGAAGCAAATCTAATCATGTCACTCCCCACCGACAAATACCAGTGGATCCCTACTAATTCTAAGATAAAATATTTTTAATGTTTATCTCATCCTTTTTTTTTAAGTTTTAGTGTTTTTGGTGAAAGTTTCAAGATGTACCTGCATTACTAGTAAAGAAGAACAGTAGTATCAAACTAAAATCAAAATGGGTCACTATACCAGGACAAAGATCCTATCCCAGGGCACAGTGAGTTAGAAAACCACATATAATATTATATCCTATTGTATTTTTATTTATTTTGTTAAATGTTCCACATTTGAATTTTAATCTGGTTCTGGCAGCACTAGGGAGTGTTAGAGGCTCCAATGTTGCCTGTAACCCCTCCTGTGTTTGATGCCTCTGCAATAGACTATATGTATATAATTTACAAATAAACCAATATTTACATGAATATATTAGAATACATATTCAAAATGTTTTAACTGATGGGATAGATAATGAAAGAAAATTTAGTGAGCACAAAGCCAGATTCTCAGCTCCCAGAAGGCATTTTTCTTATCTCTACTTCCTGTATTCCTCAGTCCCTTTGTACAGTACTCTGCACACAGCAGGTACTATATAATTGTTTGCTGAACTGAATTGAATCACCTACGGACAAAGAGACCAGTTCATTTCTACATGAAATTCCCCATTTATCTGAGAAGTCAATAACACATGCAAAAAAAAAAGATAAAAAACAATGTACAGAAGTATATTAGTGATGCAGTGTAAAAGTGGAATGATGAGAGTTTGCAAGAGGGCACAGATTTAGAGCAGAAAGAAATGCAGTAGATTTTCTAATACAACTCTCCTTTTATAAATGAGGACATTGAAGTCCATTGAAGTTAAATGACTTGACCAAGGTCTCACTGGGGATCAGTGGTGGGGCTTAGGATATGAACTCTCGTTCTATGATTTCAAATTCAGTGTCTCTTTCTACCATACCTTTGCTCTTGGAGTAGAGATACAGCTACCACCACCTTAACCTAACTATAAAGTTTATTGAACTACAGACAAATGATGAGGGCATACTGATATCGAAGGAGTATGTGGGGCCATTCCCCAATTGTTAAATGATTAAGTGATATGAAATAACAGTTCTTAAAAGAAGGACTACAAAATATTCAGAAGCACATGAAAAAATACTTGCAGTCACTAAGAAGAGAAATGCAAATGGAAAGAATAATACACCAAAAAAATCAAAAGTAAATGTAGCAAAAGGATTAAATGAAGTGGGATGTGAATGAAGAGCTAGAGAAGACATCTTCAATCTACTCCTTTGTGGAGGTCCAAGATCCACAGGTATTATATATTGCATGTTTTGGGATATTTTCCATATATCAATTTGTTTACTTTTTTCCCTACCTCTCTAAAAATGATCATTTTTCATATGGAATGGGTCTCTCAGAAGGGGAGGAAGAGAGATAACTGGAATTCTATGATGATATAAGAAAAAGAAAGTATCCATAAAAATGTTGGGGGGGGGCACGTAAATCCTTTTTTTCACCACCACCTCTTTGACTCTCATCTTTTTTGGACCCAAGAAAATGAAGCTGCATGTGCTGAAGGTCAACTCTATTCAAATGAATTGTCCAATTTCCATGTGATTCATTGATCTTCCAAGTTGTAGTAGATAAAGGGGGTTGGATACTCTCCTGAAGTAAGCAAAGCCCAGTCTCTTGTGAATGCTGCATCCTAATCATGAATAGATCAGATGAGGCTCTACTCAGAAGGTGAGAGAAATCCTTTGGATTCTCAGGCTGTTCTCATAGATATTCATCATTCACCCAGTTTATCACTATCTTTCCCACCTTCGGTATAATGAGAACCTCAATCTAAATATTGTGAATCAAAGTAGTACAGGATTCTAGAGAAGGCAAAAAACCATTTAGGACTTGGGTCCCTGGGGAAATACTCACAGAAGAGGTAGGACTTGAGCTGAACCTTAAAGGATAAATAAGACTTGGAAAAAGCAGAATAGAGATGGGAGGGTATTTCAAACAGGGGGGAACAGTGGCAGCAAAGGCATAGAGGTGGGAATGTATGTTGCATATTTGGGGGTTGATGAGTAGACCAATTTGGCAAAAGAGTGAATTTGTGAAGGAGAAAGATGGGAAGCAAAATTAGACTATCAGATAAAAATAAGACTGTAAAAGGCATTTTAATGCTAAGCTAAAGAGTTTAAACATTATACCAAAAGCAATGTGGAGCCAATGAAATTTTGAATACAGCTATAATACTGCATGTTTTCTTCCTCTGTAACATTTTTATACAGATCAAATTTGGTTAAAATAAATACCAAAGGAAGCTATGAAGTGGGAAAAATGTTAATGATTACAATTTCTTTTTTTTAAAACATATTTTATTTTTATAGATGCCTTTTGTTTTTATTTTACATTTCCCCCAAATATATTTTTTCTCTGTCACCTAATCAGCAAGCCATCCCTATAACAAAGATTTTTTAAAAGAAATAGAAAACAAATTCATTTAGCAAATCTGGACAATAGGCCAACCATATCTGATAGAATTGCAATATTCCATATCCATAGTCCTCAACTTTTGCAATGGAGAGAAAAAGGTATATTTTCCCAATTCTTCCCATTACATAGTTCCATATTGGTGTATTTTTTCTATCTCTAATTTTATGGTCCTTCTGTCAATTTATTCTTGATTCTACTTTCTTCTCTTTATATCAGTTCATATAAGGCTTCTCATGCTTCTTCATATTTGTCATTTCTCAAAGTACATTCCATTACATTCATGCATCACCAATCTGCTCAGCCATCCATCAATCTAAGGGCATTTATCTTGGCTTCCTGTTCCTTTTTTTATAACCACAAAAAGTTTTGCTATGAATGTTTTGGGATCTCTGCATTTTTCAGTACACTAGAGGTAGCTTTGAATGTCTTCTACCTTCTCATTACACAGCTAGAGGTGCTATCAACTCAGTCTCACAAACAAGAAAACCAAGATTAGAGTCTTTGCCTTGGAAGGAAAATGCAGAAAATAGGAGAGCATGAAAAGACTCCATTTTAAAATTTCTGACTTTACAGTTTAATGGACTAAGTCAAAGAAATGAACTCCAAGAAACCTAACAGAGTCTTTTGTTATACCGGAATTTGACATTTGGGATGTTGATTAAAATAAGTAGAAACCCAAGATTTCAAAATCTTTTTTCATATAATAACACTCCATTCATCTGGAAGTCAGTATTCCAGCAACTTCACAAGCCTCTAAACACAGCCTAAACCTGGAAATAATTCAAAAAGTCCTGGGAGGCCCTAAAACAGTCAACTTGAAGCCGCTGCAATAAAACTATGTCTGTTCCTCCTTGTACCCCTATTCACTCAGCATCTTATTGGCTCTTATTTAACAGAAATAAAAACCTTTCTTTTCTAGCTTTCTAGTCTGCAAAATATTAGAACAGCCACCTAGAAATTAGGTTGGGGGAAAGGTAAAGAAAAGGAATGATGGCAATGGAAATGACAGCTAACAACCTAACATCAAGGCAGCTGTGGAACAGGGGGAGAAAAGCACTTTAACAGACATGAGAAACCTTGGTTCAAATCCCAGCTCTGCCACTTACAAGCTACGTGACCTTGGCCAAGTGCCTAAGTTTCTCTGATCTTCAGTTTCCTCATCTGGCCAATGGGAAGATTAATACTTGCCCAACTTAAAGGGCAGTTTTGACAATTAAATGAGATCATGGATATAAAGTACACTGTAACCATGAAGTGCTACATAAATACCAGCTACTATTATTCCCAAGGAATATGACTGAACATCTAAAAAACAGACCCAGAATTATATTTTCCCACAAGCAGTGTGATGCAGTGGGAGGAATACCAGCCTGGAAAAGCAGACGACTTCATCTTAATCTCAGATGGGCCACACTAGCAAGGTGACCCATGAGTCACTTTACCTCTTAAAAAATCTATTTCTTCATTTTTAAATAGTGATAATACCTGCCCTGCTTAGCTCAGATGCTACCCTACTTTTCAAGATTCATTTTCTATCATTGTCCTGGGGTCAGGAAAATTCATATTCCTGATATCAAATCCCACCTATCACTTTCTAGCTATGTGACTAGCAAGTCACTTAACCCTGTTTGCCTCAGTTTCCTTGTCTGTAAAATAAGCTGGAGAAGGAAATGGTAAACCACTCCAGGATCTTTGCCAAGAAAATCCTAACTGGGGTCACAAAGAGTCAGTCACAAGTGAAACTACTGAATAACAAAAAATGTACCCTACACTGTCCAACCCCTATATTTTTCTATGAAATCACAGGGATAGCTGATCTTCTAGTAAGAACCACCTAGTTTTCAAGTCCTTTAGCTGACACATAATTGCCTGTGTGATCTCTAGTCAACTCCTTTAATCCCCCAAAGTCTCCATGCATCTAAAACTGTAGACTGAACAGCAGGAACAGATCTCTCTCTTTTTTTAAATTACTCTGTCTTGGAGTCAGTATTAGGTATTAGTGCCAAGTCAGATGAGCGATAAGGGCTAGACAATTGGGGTTAAGTGACTTGTCCAGGGTCACACAGCTAGGAAGTTTCTGAGACCAGCTTTATATCCAGTTTCTTCTGAATTTGGGTCTGATGCGTTGTCCATTGAGTCACTCAGCTGCACCCACACAGATCTATCTTGATTTAAATTCCCTGCACTCATGAAATTATAAGTATGAAACAAACAAAAAAAATCATTAATCCTTGGAGTGCCTATACAGGAAAAAGAAAAATACTCTCCTCTAAGTTCTTCCAAAGCAAATGTTCCGTCCTCCATGAAGCCTTCCCAAATGTTCCCAGATAGTAATGAACTTTCTCCCTTGACCCCCATTTCGGATTTCCCTTTTTATGCATTTATTTATCACTCTGTATGAGTGATGTGTGTATGTATAACCTGTGAACCACATAGTCTGTCCATGAAGGCAGAAACTGAGTTTTATCTAAACCTTTGAATCACCCAGTGCCATAGTTCACCAGGAAGATGTAAATGTTTGCTGAATTAAATTGGACATTAGTACAGTAGATGTTTAAAGAGAGCAGGCATCATACATTTTAAAATTCATTTGTCAGCCTTCATCTTCCCATGCCCACGTCTCCCAACTTCAGAAAAGGGAAGGGAACAAGCATTTAGGTGGCACCTACTGCATGCCAGGCATTCGTGCTAAACACTTCAAAAATATTATCTCATCTTCACCACAATCCTGAGAGGTAGGAGCTATTATTATTCCCATTTTACAGCTAATGAAACTAAGTCACACAAAAAGTTAAATGACTTGCCCAGAGTCATACTAGTTAGTGTCTGAGATCATTTTTGAACGCAGGTCTTTCTAATTCTAGGCTCACTGCCTCATCAGCTGCCTAGACATTTAGACTAGATGATCAGCAAAATACCTTTGTATATATTAATATGTGTATGTATCTCCCCCAAAGAATGTCAGACTCTGGAGGTTAGGGTCTTCTTCATTTGTATATTTGAATCCCCAATTCACAGCACAGAAGGAGGTACACAATAGACACTTATGAAAGGCTTATTGAGGGAAGGAGAAAGAGAAAGTGAGTCTTGGCTCATTTAAAAAAGAATTTGATTTAATTTAAAAAAATAAATATCAGTTGAATGTTTGATCCTTTCCATTTCTAGATTCCATGAGCAATTTCATACAACTTATTTCCCCACTGTAAAGAGTCCCTAATCAAAACTCTAAACTCATTAGATATTGGGAAATATCAACTTTCTCATCTGTGACACATAAAATCTTGTAAGAAGTCTGCATAGTTTTTATTGAAAGAAAACTGAACCCAGAGAGAGAGGAGAGACTCAAGCCCCCACTGACCCACTCTGGGTGTCCCTCTAGTAACCCACTGGGGAGGCAGCTTTTAACCTGGAAAAGTTACACTTAACACGTAGGTTATGAATAGTATGAATGCTCATTCTCTGAGTAACAATGTCCTTAGACTTATTTTTTTACCAATATTTAAATACCTGGAATTATATATTAGTAGGGACATGCTTGGGTTTTATTTTCCCTTTGCATTAATTGCAGGAGCTACAGGTTAGAACATGGCGGGAATGCATGAGAAAAGTCTCTTTCTTTTCATTGCCCTTTGGACAATACTCACAGAAGGTATACGAACACATAACCTGCAGCCAGCTAGGAAAAACTTCTTACTAACAGCTGAAAGTGAGATGAGCTGCCTCAGAAGGCAGTAAGTACCCTTTCGTTAGATATTTTATGTCAAGGCCCAAGAAAAGTTTTACTTCTACGTTTTCCATAATGCCTGGTTTCTATAATTTACTACCCTTGTCTTATTTGTTAGGAATAAAAAGTTTTGTAAGGTTTAGCTTCTGGCTACACTCTTCTTCTTTCCCCATTTGACACCTTAATGAATTGGTTCAATTCTACATTGTCTGCTTCTCTAGTCCTTTTCACCCCTATCCTATTACTTATCTTGCCCTGCCAAGCCTCAGCCGTGTGTTACTCCCACCAGCCATTTCTTTTGGTTCTACTTACGGATAAAGCTGGAGAAAATCATGAAACAGTATTGACTGAATCCACTACAAATTTATGTCATGGAATGTCCTCACCAGGATCCTCACTGCAGGAAGGATGTCTTTTTACAATTCCCTGACTCACTATCCCATGCACCATAGCAGTTTTTCCAAACTTTTTCACCGCTCCACAAGTCTCCCATGACTCTCAGCTAAGAACCTTGCATATATTTCATTGGAAAAACTGAGGCCAGTTGCCTAGAGCTTCTTCTTCTCCCTTCCTCCTCAATTCACATCTCCCAGATGACTTCTGCCATGGTGTCTGCCTTTATTCCTCTATCACATGAAGTGGTAGCCTTTCTCCTTGCCAAGGCAAATCCTTCTACATGTACAAGTGGTTCCCATTCCATCTTCTCCAGCAGTTTGCTCCTTCAATCATTCCCATTCTTATTTATTTTCTTTTTTTTTTAATCCTTATGTTCTGTCTTAGAATCGATACTAAGTATTGGTTCCAAGACAGAAAAGTGGTAAAGGTTAGGCAGTGCAGATTAAGTAACTTGTCCATATAGGAAGTGTCTGAGGCCATATTTGAATGCAGGTCCTCCTAATCCCAGGCCTGGTGTTCTATCCACTGTTTAATCCAGCTGCCTCTGCTCTTATTGACTTTCTACCTCTCTGGATCTCCTGGCTGCTTCTCTATGGTATTCAAACATGCCCAAGTCTCCTCTACCCTAAAAAAACCCTTCACTTAATTCTTCTATCCATCTAGCTATCATCCCATCTAGCTATCATCTCATAGCTCTTCTCCTTTTGTGGCTAAACTCCTTAAGAAGGCCATTCACAATAGGTGCCTCTACTTCCTTTCACTCTCATAATTCTCTATGGGCTGGCTTCAGATCTCACTATTTGTCAGAAATTATTCTCTTCCAAGTTGCTACAAGATCCCAACGAAAGTCCATCTTGGACCCTTTTCTCTTTTCCCTCTATCTTCTTTCTTCTGGTGATCTCATTACCTCTAATAGATTCAATTATCATCCATATAATTATTGTCAAATCTACTTATCTAGTTCTAACTTCTCTACTGACCTACTAGACTTCTTAAAATGGATATTGTATGATTGAAAAATCTGTTACCCTAAAAAAAAGAACTACATATCCCAAGAGCCCACTGACTTCCTGTCATTACATACTTCCTGTAGAGAGAGGATAAAGGGCATGGGCTTTGGAGGCTTGCTCTCTCTGATGTAGAATCAGCATTGATGGTGGTGAATGGGGTTGACTAAAAAATGGCTAACAAACTATGGGCACATGGTTTTTATTTTGGATTTTCTTCATTCCTTGATTTGTAATGATCATTAATAAATCTCTTAATATATAATGTTATTAATGAGATTTAATTTTAACTTTTACAATATCCTGTAGCTATCTGAACTCAGTATTTCCAAAATTGGACTCATTATTTTCTCCTAAACCTTCTCCTCTCCCAAACATGTCCAATGCAATTGAGGATATAATAATCCTCCAAGTTACCCATGCCTACAATCTAAGTGTCATCTTTTGTCTCTAACTCTCTTTCATCTCCAGTCCTATAAACTTTACTTTTGTAACATCTTTTACAAAAACAATCTTCTCTTTTCTGACAGCACTGTTCCTCTGGTTCAGGCCCTCATCACCACATGCCTGGACCTTTATAATAGCTTCTAGGTTGGTGTCCCTACCTCCAATCTTTCTCCACTGCAGTCCATATTCCACACCAGAACCAAAGTGATCTTCCTACAGTGCCAATCTAACCCTGTCACCCTGCTTACTTCTAATGCCTTCTCTCTGCTGATCATCTCCAATTTATCTTGTATTGAGATCTTTTAACCATATTTGTTCACATGTTGTCTTCCCAAGTAAATTTGGGAGTAGGAACTATCTTTTGCCTTTTCTTTGTATTCCTAGCACTTAGCACAGTGTCTGACACTGTGGGGTTTTAAGAAATTTATTGATGGGGTAATATTGTGTAACCATGGTCTCTTCTTCTTTACCCAATAATAACTTCATATACAAGTCTCTACCTGGGCTCAGAAGGCATCATCAGTGCCATGTCTCATTAGTTTACCTTAACTGAATCAGGAAATATTCCTCTCTCATCTATTTCAATTAATTGCTTTACTGAAAATCTCAAAGTATAGAAAGTACAGAAACTGTTTTCATTCCATTAATCTCACCAATTCATGGAACCCATGAAAAGAAGAGAACATCTCTAAGATATGTCAAAGATAGGACTTTTTTTAATTCAAGAAAGGAAATCTTGGAAGTAATAGTAGGAGTGACTACACCATCACCCCACTCTGGGAAAATATTTGGAGGCCTGAAGTATCCTATGCTTGTCTCAAGCTGGCTAAAAGGCTTAATAAATCCCTTTTGAACATATAATTCTTATCAAACTTCTTAAAATTGCTGTCACACCATCTATGATAGTAAAAGACATAGAAAGACATTTTCTGTACATTAAAACATGTACACCAAACCTGAGGAAAACAATAAATGTAGAATAGTATAATGTATTATCAGTCCTGTCAATAGAGAACAAAAATGTGATATCCATCTGAGACTTTAACACCAAAGTTATTGAGTGTTTTGCAAGGCTGAAGAATAATGGATTTTTTTACAAGATACTATCAGATACTGAACTGAAAAAGGTTTCCTTGTAAAAATGAATAGACTACAAGTAATTACATATTTATAAAGAAGACCATTTTATTCTGGTTTCCAATAGATAACTATTCTCTTTCATTCGGTGTTAATTCAATATTGAATAATCTATCCCATTTTTGACAGACTGAATTAGTAATAATAGTTAAACAGTTGACCTTTGGATCAGGAAAAGCTGTAGTCAAGACTCACTTCGGATCTCTACTTGCTGTCTGATAATGGACAGGCCATTTAATTTGTTGGCGAGTTAGGGGGCGTCTACCCCAAGCAGATGGACATGTCTCCCAGTGGAATGGGTGGAGAAAAAGGTGTTCCAACAGCCATGAAGGTAACTGAAGTAAGTGTTCTGGAGCACTAAGAGCTTGGTCAGACATTTAAGGTACCAAGATCCATGTCTGCAAACTTAGTGCCATTGCTAGTCATCCTGACTTTTGTCTTCCATTGAACTTCAGTGACTGTGGAAGAGAGAGTGAAGTGGATGACTTCTTGCAACTCTGCTTCATTTAAATCCACTTCACATTTATATGTGGATGGAAACAGCAATAGAAGTCCCAGGCAACTCTAATAATGCAAATAGGGGCAAGCAGGTGGCTTAGTGGAAGAAGAAGGAAATAAGAAAAAAGAGGAGAAAAGGAGGGTGGGAAGGAAGGAAGGAAGGAAGGAAGGAAGGAAGGAAGGAAGGAAGGAAGGAAGGAAGGAAGGAAGGAAGGAAGGAAGGAAGGAAGGAAGGAAGGAGGGAAGGAGGGAAGGAAGGAAGGAGGGAAGGAGGGAAGGAGGGAAGGAGGGAAGGAGGGAAGGAGGGAAGGAAGGAAGGAAGGAAGGAAGGAAGGAAGGAAGGAAGGAAGGAAGGAAGGAAGGAAGGAAGGAAGGAAGGAAGGAAGGAAGGAAGGAAGGAAGGAAGGAAGGAAGGGAGGGAGGGAGGAAGGGAGGGAGGGAGGGAGGGAGAAAGGAGAGAATTGCAAATCAGTTGCTGATCTGTTTAGAGGATGGGAGTTTTTATACCAGGAACCTCTTCTGATAATAAAAACATAACACTGGACAAGAGTTAAAATAAAACAAAGTCTATTTTTATTGTAAAATGTAATTTTCTTAAGCCTTAATTGACTAATCTTTATGTATGCATATATTTGTATATTCACATATGTACATTCCTCTTCTACAAATTTTTCTGCAAGTCATACAACTGGCTTTTTAAAAAGTGTTAGAACAAAAATTGTGTTTATCCAATCAATTCCCAAGGCATTCAATTTCCTAAAAAAGAAATGGAAATGACACATTTTTATTCAGCACATTACAATGAAAGTATAAATGAGGTTATGGAAACAGAAAGATGAGAAAGTGGAGAAAGTTCTGGACTTAGAGTCAGAAAGATCTGTATTTAAATACTACCTCAGATACTGTGTGACCCTAGGTAAGTCACTTCACAATTCTGTGCCTCAGCTTCCTTATCTATAAAATGTGGATAACAATAGTACCTATTTCATAGGGTTGTCATGAAGTTCAAATGAAATGACATTTATAAAATGATTCACAAATCTTAAAACCCTATGTAAATGCAAGTGCTAATAATGATGATGCTAGCTTAAGCACAATGATTTTTTTTTTACCAAAAAGGTCATTCTATCCACTTTTAGGGATAAAGACTGGACCTGTGATTCATTAGTCCGGTACAGAGTACTCCAGGATAAGTAAATTCTTCATCTTCTCTGCAACTCATAATCTTAGAGAGCCACCTAAAGCACTAAGAAGTTAAGTGACTTTCCCAGGGTCTCATAGACAGTATGTATATGTCAGAAGTAGGAGTTTTTCTGGCTTCAAAGACAGCTCTCTATCTACCTAAGTCAAGCTGCCTCTCTATTACTATATACTTTAACATTATTATAAAGCAAAATTCCAAAAAGTCAGATCACTTTTGGTTAATCTTCTGATCCTGCTCTTCAATTTATCAGAGACTAATGGGAAAGGTCTATGCAGTGATCCTAAATTTAACAACACAAGTAACGTGCCTTGCATATAATGCCCTATATTTATATTTGGAAGTGACAATAGATCCCCTGTGGAGTGCTATTTCCTGCATCCTCTCTGCAAACAGTAATGTGGAAAAACTAGAATCACAGTCCTAGTTGTGGATACAAGTTTGTCCCAGTAGTCCTCTTTAGTTTATACTACAACTGTGAACTTACTTGATCCTAAGATAAGGAGAAAATAGCTATTTTCAAAATAAAGTTTAACCTTTTTGGTGGTATTCAGTCTTTTTTTTTTTTAGTCACATCCATCTCTTCATGACCCCATTTTGAATTTTCTTAGAAAAGATACTGGAGTGATTTGCTTTTTTTCCATCTCCAGCTCATTTTACAGATAAAGGACTAAGAATAAGAATAAGTGACTCGTTCAGGGTCACATAACTAGTGTCTGAGGCTGGATTTGAACTCAAGATGTTTTCCTCCTTCCAAGCCCAGTGTTCTATCCACTGCCCCACCTAGTTGCCCTAAATTCATGTTGGAATATTTGTTCACCCAGTTGGTCTCCTCTCCTGCCTTTGTGGATGATGATGCTGAATTAAGCCTAGTCTAACAAAGTGGAATCCAAGATTTGGGCTTTAGGCTAAAGATTGAAATTGGGGACATCGATTGGTATAAAAACAGATAAGGTAAATATGGCAGGAAAGGTAGAAGTGAAGGCTTAAAGAAATCCATGACACCTAGTTTGAGTTTCTTCAAAGCTTGACACACTGGTTGTGAAAGAATAACTATGTAGTCATTATTGATTCCATGCCATTAATGTCCTGCTGTCAACATTTGGTAAATGTTAAGTAATAGTAGAAATAGTGATATACTATGAATAATGAATTATAAAGCTGATTTGTTTGTCAGACTGGCTTAGAAGTCAATAAAGAAATCAATGTAAAATTGAAGATACATTTAACAGGATTTAGACTTGGTAATTTTTGCTTTCATCCTTCTACCCTTTCCCAGGCTAATCCCAGAGTAACTGAAATTCTTCCTGTTTTCCCTCATAATTCCTAGATAATAGAAGCCTATGGCATTCTTAGCTATAGGTTTGTTTGTATTATGATGAGCTCCAAGGGTCCATCCACAGTATTTAATTACAGACAAATTTTGTGTTATCAAATATTGATAGGAAAGAAAATCCACTTGACTGAACGTTCCTCTTCTTAAAATCTTTTCATTGAAATACACCTTTTATTGACATTTGAAGAAGTCAGTAATCATGTCCATTCTTAGGGTTTTATTATGCTCTAAAACTTACCTGTTAACTTTTAATATTTGCATAATCATGTTGAGATTATCATATGAGTATATTCTGATTTCTATAAAATAACAGATTTTTAAAAAAAGATTTTAATAATATCTTCTGTTTTATGTCACCTAGATTTCTCTCTGTGTCCCTTCCCTTCCTTCCTAAAGATTCTATGTTCACTTTACTCTCTAGTCTAAGTTAAGGCAATTTTTTCCCATGATTTCTTGAAATATGATATCCTGGTTCTTTTTTTAGTAATAATACCTTGTTTCTTGATCTGTTTTCCATGTCACTGCTTTGATATAAGGCTCCTTACATTTTATTCTTTTTTTTGTAGTTTGACTTTATTTTAATATTTTTTGTCATCTTGTGGAGCCATTAACTTTTGCTTCATCCATTCTAACTTCAGGGAATCTGTTAGCTGGACAAAGTTTAGAGCTGTTCTGACAATTTGGTAAATCCTTTTCTGGGTCGCTCTCTTCCATTATTCTCTTTAATTTTACAATCTTCTTCTTTTACTCTCATTTCATTTATAATATCACTTTTCATTTTGTAGGAATTCCAATTGATCTTGTGAGCAAGCTGTGCTTTTTTGTTTGCTTGTTTTGAAGTTTTGCTTAGAATTGTTCTCCTTTTTGAGTTTGCTTCCTGGGCATCCCTTGGCATCATGCTTGTTCTTCTCCTCTTTCTCTCTCTCTCTCTCTCTCTGTCTTTGTTTCTCTCTCTTCTCTTGCTCTATGTGTGTGTTTCTCTCTGTGTGTCTTTCTCTCTCTCCATATATGTGTGTATAAATTATTGTGTGTGAATTATATAAGTATACATGAATTGTGCATTATAAATAAAATATATATGCATATTTTATTCATTCTTAATAAATATATACATATATTTTATTAATTCTTCTAGTGATCTGTTCTGAGAAACTAGCACTGCTGGCCTAGTTGGGAGTTCCACTGAGCCTGTGATCCCTCGAACCCTTATTTTCTCCCCTTCCCTGACATTGCTTTCCTGAGTGAGGGAAGTACAGGATCTGTTGAACTCTGGTACAGAATCTAATTTCTCAGTCCCTCTGAGAGCCCCCTTGCTATAGCCTTAGGACAGGGGATGAATTCAAGATCAGCTGTGGTCACCCTCACACTACTGACCCAAATCAGAGCTCTGGGTGCTAGATTGATGATACTGGTTTGCCCCCTCTTTAACTGACTTGGAGTTGTGAATTCCTTTTAACTCTTGTTGCACTTCTGATTGGGATCCTACATTCCCAAAACACATTTTGAGGACTCTGCAAAAGAAGGGGGGAAAGTAGCAGCTTTGTGGAGACTGAAGTGAGTCTTCCTCACAAGCTCTTCTTTGAGTAATATGAAAATGAAAAGGCTTATATTCCATATAGCTATGAGCAACAACAACAACAACAAGGATGAGAAAGCCCTGGCTATTGCTCAGTCTTCTAATCAAGACAAAATCCAGGCTCCCTGCAGTCAGTAGTTGTTGACCTGGGAGGCAAAAGTTTCAGTAGAGTGGAATTCAAGAAGGAAGACTATAAAAGAAAAAAGCAAATTGACTCAAAGTGGGTATTAGGGTACAGAAAGGGGTTTTGTTATATTGGTATTTCTTTCCATTTGTTTTGAAGGAAAAGTTGGCCTCTATGTTTAGAGGAGAAAGACAAAAGCCAAGGGAGAAGCTAAATGATAAGACAATAATGTCAGACTATTAAGGATGGAATTGTGTGACGGGCAGCAAAGTGCTGCTGGGATTCAGAAAGGGATGGAGTGCTGGATGAGTGCCAGGTTGTCTTGACTTTGAAGTAGATGCATAGTCTATGATGTAGTGGCAGAGGGGGTTAAAGTGACCATTTGTCCAGAAATTGTAGGTATAGACTTATATCTAGCATCTGGCTAAGCCCAAAGGGGCCATTACAAAATAACATTATACTATTCTTGTTTGTAATATTGTAGGGGATAAATAGTACCAGGAGGCTGAAGTAGAACCAATGAGCAGATTTCAGTACAATATAAGACTTTTTTCTAGAACTCAGAACTTTAATATAATTGAATAGCCTGCCTCAGGAGAGATGAGAGGGCTCTCCATCTCTTGAGCTATCTGAGCCAAGGCTAAATAATCTTCCTTCAGGATGTTATACAAAGGATTTCTAGGTGAGAGGATGGACTGAATGAGCCTTAGAGTTGCCTCTAGTTGTAAAGTTCTAGGATTCTGGATTCTAAATGTGAAGTATAGACCATAGGAAACCAGGGAAGACTTCCTGGAAGTAGAAGCATTAGAAGAGCTTTAAAAAATAAATGAGAATACCATTAGGGAAGAAGGGAAGGGAAGGGTATTTAATTCAGGCATAGGTAATAATGTGAAGGCAAAGAACTATGGCTCTTCTTCTAGAGGCACTGTGTTCAGTACAAAGGACAGGAATAGTGATCAGATTTGCAGATGGCCCAAGGCTAGATGGATGACTAACATGTGGGATGACAGAGTCAGAATTTAAAAGGAGTTTGACAGTGTGAAACAATGGACCAAATCAAATAAGATAAAATTTAACAGAGTAAACATAAAATGCTTGCCTCATAAAAAATGTGAAAGCAGTTGAAAGGGAAATAAGCCTGCAGGAGACTTGGTATGAAAGTTAACTAAAGCAGTTCAGCCCAAGAGCACTTAGAGATGAAATTGGAAGAACAACAAATAGGACAAAAAGGAGAACTGTTTGCCTGCATTAACTAAAATGTTCTGTCTTCATCATGATGACAGTGGAATCAGCATATTTGGCTGATAACACTTTATTTAATCCAAAGTATGAAGAAGTGAAAATGCCCCATGAGAAGTGGAAGACAGAAAGAATAGCTGAACCAGATCACATAGACAAGGAAGAAATCTGAAAAACAATTTTTAAAAGCAATGGGGGATCAATTCTCAAGATTTCTGAAAGACTGAAACATACCAAAGAAATGGAAAAAATTGAGGATGGTATTATTACCTAAAAAAAACTGCAATCCAGGGGTCATGAGAAACTATTGACCCATATGCCAACTTTCTCATATCTATAAAATCTTTATGAGATTGAGTGACATATGAATCAAGCATACGCCTGGAAAATAAAAGAACTCAACAGGCAGGTTTCTACAAACAATTTTCTAAAGTAAACTACATCTTCATAGTTACACAATTGACTGAAAGGTGTAGAGAATACAAGATCACATTGGGCTCATTGCTTCTCTATTACAAAAAAAGCATTTAACTTGGTAGCAAAAACAGAACCTTGAGGACTCTCCTCCAACAAGGTAACTCCCATGCATATTATTTATTTTTAATGATATTTTGTATGTATTTTATTATTTATTATTTTGTTTTTATATTTTTAATGATAGATTCAATCATAGAGATAACTTTGTTCAACTCCACTGATAAAGATCAAGTAAAGCATGGACCAGCGAGGTGCGCGCTCACGAACGGTGCTTACAAATCTCATGGAAGGGTTTCATGTGTCCAAAGGGGAGACAGTTTCACTATAGGTGAACAGGTCCCCCAGAGTCAACTTTGTAAACAATGCTGTGCTAATCGCATCAAGCCTCAGAATTCTAGGAGGCCTTATTAATAAGATCTATGAACTCCCCAAAACAGCAACTTAACAATCCACACAAAAAGCCAAATGGATGAAAAATCTCTATTATTCACACAATGATGTGGATTGGATAGGAAGTCAAATCACTGAGTACATCAATGTGTGTGTTATGGGCAGTCACAGTGGATGAATAGCAGATGAGTCTCAGAGAAAAATCAATGGAAGAAAATGGGCCAGGTCACACCTGGAGAATTACATACTTTTAATGACACCAAAAGCCTTGTTTAACATTAGTGTTCTCTTGTGTTTGCTATGCAGTTGCAATTCATGGAAAACCACAATCTCTACTGAATTCAAATTGTAATTATGAAAAAGGCACATGGTGGGGGTGCTAATACTAGACTTCTAAGAACTTTGGAAATATAAATTGGTGAGATGCAAAAACTGAATAATGCATAAAAGACACTAGATGTAAGGGAAGGGAATAAACATTAGCATTGTGTTTACCATGTTTACTTAGCACTATGCTAAGTGTTTTTTATAAATATTATCTCATTTGATCCTCACAATAACTCTGGGAGGCAGGTGATATTATTATTCCCACTTTACAGTTGAAGAAACTGAGGCAGAGGTTGTGACTTACTCAGGATCACTCAGTAAGTGTCTGAGGCCAGCTTTGAGTACAGGTCTTCACCACCGTGCCATCTGAGATGAGATGGGGAGGGGGTGGCATTAGAGGGGGTCGAGAATTAAAGAGGCTATAACATATATCCAATGATGCTTTGTGGTGTAGAGGATACAATCCATGAACAGAAAAGATGATGAGCCAGTTATGTGTCAGATGATTAAGATAAAAAAGCAACCTGCATTATTAGCTAGATGACTCTAAAGGTCAGAAAAGCTCATGATTAACTATAGCGTACTGTTCTAGGACCTTCCTTTAGGGATTCCTTTAAAAACCTGTTCACATAAGCATTCCACTCTACTTAGAAATTCTAGAAATCTTTGCTATGTCTGATATAACCAGAAAGGCCAAAACCAAAACCCAAATCCCTAAATCATTGGGGAGATAACCCTAACCCCAGTAAAAGAAATAAATATACATCTGTAAGGCTTTTATTTGCTTGGCAATATTTCTGATATATTCCTAACTATAAAAGAGAAAAACTTTTACAAAAGCCCTATAGGACCAGGCTGTACACACTGGGGTCATCTCATAAGGAAGGTTAAGACGCATTAAGAGACCCAAAATCTCCAAGTGAAGATCCAGAAGACGAAAACAGCACATCTTCCCCTCATCAATTAAAGCACTGGAAATGGAAGTTGAGAAGCGGGTATTAGAGAATACTCCCAAAGGGAAGAATAAAAACCAGAGATTTAAAAATTCAATGGATGTTCCCTCTGTAGCCCAGATAGAGGACCATCTATAAACATGCATTGCATTGGCCGGGAAAACATCCCCCTAGCAAACTGAACCAGCAAGGACCCAAAGGTAGCCTCAAATCACCTGCTGGAACTGACTAGCAGAGGGATTTGCAATCTTATAGGTATCCTTGAGTATATGAACTAAGGACATGTAAGTTTGTATATTGTGCTTTCTTGCTAAAAGGGAGAGAGCAACACTGTGTTGTTATCATGAAAATCTTAACAATGGGAAAGAGTTAGTTACCCTGCTCACCTTTGGTGGAACCTGACATAGTCTTACCTATAAACCAGTTGCTATAAACTAGGTTTTGACCACTTTAAAACAGGGTGGAGGTGTAGCTAGATAACTACTTACATTAAAAATATCTGGGAGGGGGCAGCTA